>NC_092212.1:74398804-74441146 GCF_043381705.1 Parasteatoda tepidariorum
AAAGGTTTTGTCTTGTTTAATTAAAATAGGTTATTGTTATCTTTAATATTGCATTATTTACCCTTATGCCATAACATAATTTATCAGTATTAAAAGCGGATTTATTCATGTTTAAAGGTATTCACTTTTGTTGTTAAATGAATTGTGGAGCTTCAAAAATTATAAATCTTTTCTTTATATATTATTTTCCTTTAATAAGTTAAAGCAAATTGTAACAAGCAAATTCATCATTCACCAAATCAATAAACAAACCTTTAGTTGAACGCTTGTTGTTTTATGAAATTTTTTTTTTTTTTTTTTTAAATGGCGGGCATTACAGAAAAAAAATGGGAGAGAATTTCTCAACCTTTTTAAAAAACAGGGTGAGATTTTAAAAAGTTAAGTGAGATTTCTAAAAATTAAAAAAAACACGAATAGACTTGGAAAAAAATTATTTCTCCAATTATAATACATTTTTAACATTTTCTAATTGAATATTTTTGCTGCATTATCATATGGAAAATGTTCTATATCTACTTTTTCAGTATTTGTTTCGTTTTGACCATTTCTACCGACATTTGTTTCATTTTCATTTGTCCGCTACAGAGTAGAAGATGTCACCTTAACAAGGTATTTGTCTATCTTAGATTCATGCACAAAAAATGTGAACGTCTTACATGAAGAAACCTTACCTACGATGAACACGTGGTTGCAGAGAAATGTGTTCTGACAGGGGTTCCGTGGTTCGGGAGGGGGTGGTGTTCTGTTGTTCGCACCGGTTCTGAACAATACTGGTAAATAGGCAAGCTAGATAACAAGGACCGATGTTCAAAATAATGAAAGATCAAGGAAGAAAAGTGAAGCGGATTTTATTCAAAATGGCAAAAGGCGAAATTTTTTCCAAAATTCGCTCATTTTGAAATTGACTAATAGAGTGCGCGAACTTCTCACGTTTATAATTTTTTATTGCTAGAAAAGAAAAAATATGCGAGATTCTCGCTTTCTCGTGCTGTAGTGAAAACACTGCTATAAATATAATTGACCATCGGTAACTTTTAGCTAATTTTTACTAGAAAGCATGTTTCTAATTTGCCAGTTTGCTATGCTTCTAATCAATAAATTCAACTTCTAGCCTGTCTTACTTCGTCAAGATAATCTTGGGAGGTTTTTTAGTATTTTTTCCTTCCACGTTACGCAAACATCCATTAGTTTCCTTGTTTGTTGCTTGATCTAGGAATTATTTTATCTTTTGGAGGTTCAAAATTACTAGGGCATAGAGATGGAATCCAAACACCACTGTATAAATCTTCTGCTCAACATTGGTAATAAATTTGAATATTTTACCGAATGTTGAAATTAAGAAGCTTTATTAAGGTCGATCTCATTGCGCATAAACTGCATTTATAGTTATCGGATGAATAAAAAATAAACCCTGATATTTAAATCATATTTCCTTTAACATGCAGTTATTTTATAAAAATATTTTTTAAATATATTGTGTTTAATAGAAGCTACATGGATAAATTATTGCTAAAATTTAATGAAATCAAATTAAAAACTCTACTATTAGCGGGTGAAGTTTACTATTACCAGATGCTTCGGCTTCATGTCAGAGTCTTGGGTTAATAACATTATACATCTGAGCAGTCATCTTAAATTTTATTTTTGAAACCTTTTAAAATGTAAAACTAAAACCTTTTTATTTATAATTAAATGTTTTTATTTTTACATTTATATAATCGTATATAGCGTGTACATTTATATAGCATGTGATAAATTTTCTAAGAGCTATATCATGTAAATTATTTGTTTGATAAAATATTATACGATGTTTATATTGCTTTGCATGTTAAAATACCTAGTCGGGTACCCAGACCTATCAAAATTTTAAAACTCGGTACATCTCCATTGCTGTAGTCTTTTATTGATATCAAAACTTAATTCATTAACTTATTTAATGTATTATTATAATTTAATCATGCAGCAATCTTTTGGAATATGTTTATCATAAAAATATTTGTATAGTGGTAAAAAATTAATTTTTAATCACTAATTAATTTAAATTTTTGAAGTGTATTTTTAAAATAACGATGCTTCCTTTTAGAGAAAAACGATACCTCTATCGTTTGAAACCCGTATGAAGATAGCATATGAATCTGCTTTGGGAATCAACCATTTGCATACTTTTGGAACAGAACCAATGGTGCACAGGGATATCAAAAGGTTATTTTTTATTTTATTTTTTATCTTAACTTAAAAACAGTTTTATTACATGATCATGTAGCATATACTCTTTCGATTTTTTAAGTTATTATTTATAGTTAAAAAGACCATGAGCATATTTTGATCTGGACCTCCTTTACACCATTATCAGCTAAAACTAAGCAAATTATCCCTACTTTAAAAATTTTTTTAAAACTAAATATTTTTTTAATTTATCAGTTTTTTGTCCTAGTAAGCATTGATAATACTCATTACCTTCCTTCAGCAAAATTCCTCTTAGTGCGTAGATAATACTTGAATAACAGCAAAAATGCTTAGAACTGCCCAAAAATTCACAAATGTGCAAAAGATGATTTGCTGAAATCTGGTACTGTTTAGTATTTTTAAACATGCATAAATGTTTAAAATTGAGATTTAAACTTGATGAAAAGTTTATTAAAATCTATTCCTTTTGTTTTAAACCAGAATAAATTGGTAATGTTTAAAGCCAATTTTCGGTCAGAAATAGGTTGAATTTGAGCTGAAATTTGGTTCTAAAAGTGTATATTAATGATTGTTTCGCAAAATTTTCATGTCACTCAAGACAATTTTTGCTTAAAATGTAATGTATTCATGCAATAATCAGATTGATCAATGGTGTGAAATTATTGGAATTACTAGTCAAATTCTTTTGTAAATTTAATGTCAAAAGAAATGTCAGATAATTATTTAATATTTTTTTGTGTCTCATGTTACTAACTTTTATTCAATATACAGTTTTAGATAAACTAATTCTGACATTTCAATGTTATGGAACGAAAACTCTCTTGAAAAAAAAATATATATCAAGGCACACACAATACTCAGATGAAATCTTCTGTGAATCCAGTATAGAAATTATTTTAGTTATTACACGCAAGATTTTTTTTTCTCGAAAACAACCTTCTTAAAACAAATTTGCTATCGAATTATTGGGTATTCAGTGTTGTATTTGATTTAAGAAGAGATACTTTCTAGAAAGTAGATTTGGGCACATACAAAAAAAAAAAAAAAAAAAAAAAAAAAAAAAAAAAAAAAAAAAAAAAAAAAAAAAAANAATAAAAAAAAAAAAAAAAAATAGAAGAAGGAGAAGAAAGAAACATTAATTTTTGAATAATAGAGAACACCATGGCAAAGACTCCTGACAAAACTGTTAGTAGAGCGCCATCTAGCAGCATTATCTTCAGTCCTTCTCCAGCTTTGACTATGTCCCTGTTAAATGTTCTTTTCATTTTTAAGAGTTATTCTTTTCCCCTTGTTATGATGTTTTGTATTTTGTGAGTGTTGTATAAGCCAGCGGTTCCCAAATGGTGTTACTTGGAACCCTACGGTTCCGTGTAAGAGTAAAAGAGGTTCAAGGAGTAAGCACTTTTTATAACCAGTGATGAGTTTTGATACCTCTGATTTTATTTAGACCCCGCCTATAATTTATAATTTATTTAATATTTCATTCGCTTTTATGAAATTATTTCAAGTAAAATACCAATGAAATAGAAATTGCATTTTCTAAAGAAAAATATGAAATTTCCAATTACAATATTTTCAACAAATTATGAAGAAAAAGTCTTTTTTAAAATATTTCATTAGTATCCTCTATTGTGCTTTTTAAATCAAAATAACTAAATTATTAAATAAAAAAATATGTTTTTATGATAACCATTTTCAACCCTTATTACCATTATTTTAAGTTTTCATTTTGAAGTAAATAATAATTTGGCTTATTTTTATCTTTCTCAGCTCATGTATATGCATGAGAAGAAAATTCATAGCTGGACTAGATATAACACAAAGACTGCCAATTTAACAGTCAGACACAAAATCTAATTTAATATTATTAATGATAAAATGAAAAAAACTTTGCTCTAATTAAATATAGTCTTTTATGGATTATAACGTTCACAATTTCCTTTTCATTTAAAGTAGCGATTCCACCGAAAGCTGGTTGACTAATTAGGGTTCCATAACCGAACAAAATTGGGAACCGCTGATAATATTTTATATGAAATTTGCAAAAAGCTAGTGGGCATCTTAAATTTCAAATAGAAATTGAAACAAATTCTTAAGCTCAAGCAATTTCCTCTGCATTTTTTTTGGGAACTATATAATGGCTGCTAATCTACGTGTGTTTATAAATGGAATGGTATAAAATATTATTATGTGCTGGTAGCATTCCGTGTAGAAACAGAACAGTATTAAAAGGCTAAAAAATGAGCTATTTGAATAAACATTTGCTTATATGCAATTTGTTATATACTTTTTATTATTTTATGACACTATTGTGTGACTTTTTATATGTTTTTTTTATGTGATATTTATACAAAATTATATTTCAGTGCAAATATTTTGCTTGATGTCAACTTCTCCCCAAAAATAGGAGATTTTGGTTTGGTAAGGATTGGAGATAGTATAGCATCATCAACTGTTGCTGTTACAGCAAATGTAGTTGGAACTTCCGTTTACATGGCACGAGAAGCATTTAATGGAGATGTATCAACAAAGTTGGATACATTTAGTTTTGGAGTGGTATTACTAGAATTACTGACTGGACTGCCACCATATGATGTCAATCGGGAAGATAGAGATTTAGTAAGCTATTATTTCAAATATATATATATATATGCAGTTGAACCCCGGTTTGTCGAACCCCTATTTACCGAATTTCGCTATTTAACACATTTTAGGAAGTAGATTTATAGGAAACAGTAGATAGCGACTTTAACACAGCAGTCCGTGACAATGAATCTCCGATGAAAACTGTTACTTTTTCTAATGCTTTGTACGGTTTGGAAACAGTGAAAACTTACCTAATGCAGCAAGATGTAATTGAAGGAGTATTTTTTTCTCTTCATTACGTCGAAGAAGAGCTTTTTAAAGTAAGAAATCAAGGAAATAAGCAAACATTTCCCACGAAATGCTTTAAAATTTCAAATTAATCAGCGCGTAATCACTCGCTGTATTTTAAATTCCTCAATAAAAAGTGTGAGATTTCTTTTTATTTTGTGTATTTGCTTATTAGAGATGTTCAAGTATTTCATAAGGCTAGTCAATTTTCTTTTTTCATTTTGTCTCCGATATTGCAAATTTAACTCCGATTATCAAATAATATTTTCGGTCCCTATGAATTCGTTAAATTGGGGTCTGACTGTGTGTGTGTATATATATTCTATAATACATTAATATTTCTATAATTTTTATTTTTCTTCATTTTTTTTCTTTTTTTCCCCTTGTTTTCTATGCATTTTTATCTTAAGTATACATATAATAAAAAATTATATGATTTTTTTCCTTTTGATTATTACTTTAAAACTTGAACAATTCTGTATCAAATTTGAAATGAGGAAATTTTTCCTTTCAATACTTCTGCATTTGTATTTTTAATGATTGAAAATTTTGATTACGTGTCTTAACATCAAATTAGTTTACAGATAATTCTTTTCATGTGAAAGGTCTTAGTAAAATAATTAAAAAGTTAATCATTTGCACATTCAGAAATTTTCACTCTTTTTTTTTCTTTTTTTAAGTGTTTTAATAAAGTTGATCAAATTAGTAGTTGTGAAATATTCTTAAATTTCTTATGCAATAATTGGAACACTATTTTTTGTTTAGACAACTTTTATGGAAGACTGTGATGATATTTCAACAATGCTTGACAAAAAAGTTATTTGGAAAATTGAACCTGCTGTGGAATTACATAGAATAGCAAATTTTTGTCTTACCAGAGCAAAAAAGAAGCGACCTGAAATAGCTGAGGTATAAATATAGATTATTTATATTGCTTAATGACTATTAATTGCTTTATATATATTTTAATTGTAAATAACTGGGATACGAATATTAATTGTTTAAACATATATAATATGTATGTGTATGAAAACATAATTTTTTTCATATAACATATTTTTAATGCATTTTATTTAAACTTCTTAACTGCAGGATAATTGAAGATCATTGGTTCGATTCTAGATTCGAATCAAAACTTTAGGACATGCTTGGTAAGGTAGACCTGAAATTTTAAATTCCCCTCAGTAGCCAGTGGCATGTAGACACTAATAACTTAGTAGACACTTTTTTTAGACACACGGACATCGATTCGTCGTTTTCATTTAATAGCCTCTTTTTGCACACTTTTTCTTAATTGGATTAAATTATATATTTTTAAAAAAATTTTTACGAGAAATAATCTTTGGCTTTGAACAATAAAAATAATATAAGTATGTGGCAAATTTAGTTTAACATTTTGACTTTAAAAAAACTTTATTTAAAAATATTTAGGGGGTAAAATACATTTAATGCATATGTTACAACTTTGTATGTATACATTACAACTTCCACTTAAATATTTTCTCTATAAATTAATGGATTCTGAAAGGTCAAAATTTTGAATGGCAAAGTTTGATATCTTAAGCAACTTTGAACTCTTAATTGTGTTTTACAGAATATTTTGTTTTACAGAACGATGGAAAGAAGTGGTCGATTGTTTATTTAATTTAAGTTGCTACAGTGATTGTTGACTCTCCACATGGCTAGTGGTTATTTTCACATCTACAGCAATATACATACTGAACAGTTATACTGTTTATAAGCCAGGAAAGAGTAGCAGATCAGAGGCCAGTCCATGTCATTTGCTGATGAAAATAAATTCTTTATTTTTACCACGCCCTCTAAAAATAAAAGGCTGGGAGTGTATATAAATAATAATTGCCAACAATTGTGTAACCACTAACATTTATGATGAAGTTGAAATTTTTCTTTGTGTCTTTTTCAATGAAAATTTTTTTTTTAAAAAAAATCATGTATATAAATTTGCATGCATACAGACCTCTTTATATCTTCAGTGCATAAAAATACTATAATTCTTATCTAATAAAAACTAGAATTTTTTTATACCTTAAATTTACCTTTTAAAATAAGACTTTTTTGGAGGGAAATGCATTAAAAATAATCTGCTAGCTTAAGGCCACCGTTTTAGATTAGGAAAAAAAAACTATGTCAAAATGGTTGCAAGGATCACATTTTAACTTGAAAATAAACCAACCAAGTTGGCTTACATTTCACAAAAACAGTAAAATTTTCTAACAAGATTAAATTTATAATTTTACTGTACACTATAAGTACAAATTTTTACAGACTATTAAATTATACTATTGATTTGGAATTGTATTTTTGTAATGGTAGACACACTACATAAAGTGATGTTTTTTATATATTTTACTAAGTTTTTGGCCTAAAATCACAGCTTTCTAGGATTATAATCTAGGTCACTTTTCTTTCATTCTAAAGAAATTCAAGATCTTCCGTAATATATATATAAAAAATGATTTAATTAATTTCTTGGAAGCTTTTGCTGAATTAAATTACTAAATTTTGGTTGTCCTATCGCAATAAATAGTTCTCTGCATATGTTTTAATGGGTATTAAAATAATGTTGCATTTATTGAATAGCTAATGAGACTTCATGGATCTTTATACTGTATTGAGGGTTATACTAAAGAGAATAATTCATTGTGTCATTCCATTTGTTTACAAATATATAATATTTGCACAATAGTTTGTCTAAAGTAAGAACTCCCCTAGCCATTTGTCTAGACCCGTGACGGTGAATATGGTAACAAAGTATAACTATTTCAAGTGGGTGTGTGGGGTCAATGTGTAGGAAATTGGGTTGGCAAGAGAAACGGAATCTTTTTCTTCGGTTTATTGTGTTAGCCATAGAGTGAAGAGAAGCTACCCTTCCTGAAATGCACTATTCTTGTTTCCATAGCAGCAGACGACCTTAGACTTTGTGACGCTGAAGTTCTTAACGGTAGACAAACTATATTTGTTTTAATATTACTAATTTCTCCTCAATTCCTAAGACTAGATCCTTTTAACATTACTGAATTGTTTTATTGTTAGCTATTCAAATTATAAATTCCCAAGACTAGATTGTTTTAAAAATAAAAAAATATATTTTATTGCTAACTGTTTAGATTACTTAATGCTTAAGATATTTCTGTAGAAAATACCTAAAGTGCTGTAAAGTAATAGAAATTGTTAAATTTCATTAAACCAAAATAAAGTGTGATATTAAATTAGAAATTTAGATGAACCTGATGGTAAATAATCTGAAATTATCAGTTGCAATGTTCATGTTAATTCATTTTTGAATCTGCATCCCTATGTGTTATATTTTGCTTGAATTTAATTTTTCTAATTTGATTCTTTTTTGTGTTTGCAGGTTCTATCAGATTTACAAAAATGTTGTTCAGTATGTACTGCCCCTGTTCCAGATCAGTCAGAACATTTTTGATACTTTATTTATGCTCTTTTGTCGCATTCCTTGTACATTTTATGTAATCACAAACTCAAAAATTGCATTTATCTAATTACTAATACATTTTATACAATTCTGAACATCATATTCCGTATTAAATATATGCTTTAAATGTGTTAGTTTTTGCATTTAAGTGATAATATTATTTAAATATTTTAGTTCCAACATTGTTGATGGATAATAATCAAATGATTAACGAAAAAGTGTCATTTCAATATCTGTTTTTGAAAAAAAATTTACAAATTGTTAAATTTTTCAAATGTATATTTTCTGATGATTCTATTAATGTTATATTAAATGAGAGAGAGATTTTACATAATAAATGATTAAATTTTGATATAATGAATTTTAATGTTTTATTGTTATGTGCTTGTTGAATCTTTCTATTTTTTATATAAATATTGTGAATTTAACAAAAAATATTTACCAATAATTATTTTTTTCTTTTGATATGCTGTAATTATACAAAGAATCTGAAAATTTTTGCTGTTAGCTACATAATTTTATTGCTAAATTATAACAATGAATATGTGAATTCTTTTGCATGTGTAATACAGCATATCATGTTTCTGTATTCTCTAGTTCTACATTGCAAATTTTCAACTTCTGGAAGCCTTAATCATAATTATGATCTATTATTATTAAATTTTTTATTAAATCATTTATTATAATGTTATTTTATTTAAAGAGTTATTGTTTTAAAACGTCTTCTTTAAACTTGTTATAAATGAATATATTCAAAATGCAGTATTTTCTGACATATTCTTTATTGCTTTGCTGTGATATAATTTTCAGCAATAAAGTTTCTAAATGAACAATGTTATTAGTTATTCGTATATTCATAAAATCTACTTTTATAAATTTAAATTTATTTTAGATTTTTACCACCATTTCAAAATAAGTTGTTAATTCTCACATCATGAATTTTTGTTTATCTAAGTGATTTTATAATTTTAAATCCAAAATTAAAAGCAAGAGCACTCTTGCTCCAGTATAAGAATAAGTTTACTTCATAACTGATGCATTTTTTTTATTATTATCAATTCTATCCTATTTAAGGCAAAATCATGTGCCTTTATAGTTTTTATTTAGAAAATTTTTGGAAATATTAAATAATAAAATTGATCATCTCTAACATTTTCATTAAATAACGCACAAATCTACTTTTATATAGCTTAAATTCATTTTTTTAAACCCTCTTTTTCATCTCAAATTTAAGAAGTGATTTAATATATTTTTTTATTTATGTGGTTCAATGAATGTTTTTTATTCATATTTAATATGTATTTTGCAATCTTCATAATTTTGTATTTTAAAATTGCTTTGTGTGCCTTAACTTCATTGTATCTTTTAAATGTTTTGATACATTATAATAAACATGACTATTATTAGATTAAAAACTTCATTCACTTCAAAAAATTACAAATTGGAAATAATAGTTGACATGTATCAAGTGCTCAAAATATAGACACCCATTTTCAAGACTTGCCAGATACCATTGAGAAGAAACAAAAGTGGTTTGAAATAAAAATGTAAAGTTTTTTTCTAGTTTTGTTTTCTCACCATTATTTTTTAATTTTTCTTTGGCAATTTTATGTTTTTATTTCAAACTACTTTTGTTTCTTCTTATTCACGTCTGGCAAGTCTTGAAAATGGGCTCCCATGTTTGGAGCATTGGAAATCCACTGTTATTTGTAAATTTTTGAAACGAATGAAGTTTTCAATCAAATAATATCTTACCACTTCAGTTTCTTTGGATTATTTATTTAGAAAGCGTAACTATTATTCTATGGGCATATCCAGTGATGCTTTTGATTGAAGAATGCTGTTAAAGGGAGTTAAGAGTTCTTAAAACTTTATGAAAATACTCATATGCATAAAAGTAAGAAAAAATTCACGCTTTCACCTTGTCAATAAATACATTTACATATTCCGTTTCGCTTTGAGTTAGATCACAGCATACCTGCCAACATTCATTCTTTTCGAGAATGGATTTTCCAAGTGGTAGTAAAACAATTACCGAAAAACAGTTTTACTCAAAAAGATATTTTTATTTTAACCAGGATGAAATTTGCTATCGTGAGGATTAATATGCTTTTAATGTATTTGTTGTTATTATTTATATGTAGTTGTGGTCAAACTCATTTATAATTATTAATATAATTCAAAAAGTTTAGTGAAATAACATGAATTTTGCTAGCACTTTAAATATGAAAAAAGAAATCTTCCGGGAAAACCGGAAGAGTTGGTAAGGCTTGGGTCAGTCCATTTCCATTTATTAATTGTCAGATCAATCAGTTATGTCAATAAATGACAACTCACTATTTGTTATTTTTTAACTAACTCAGAATATCGAAAATTATATTATTTTTATAATTATATAAATACTTTATTATCAATATAGTACTATGAGCCGTGAGGGAACTGCGCATAGAGCGTTCACCTCTCATTGAGGTGTACCGGGTTCAAATCCCAGTGATGGCTGGTTGGCATAAATTCCGCAACCGTCTCTCACCGTCCACAGTGCTGACATAAAATATCCTCAGGGAATTGTGAGTTTAAGTTCCCTTGCTGTCAGGCTAATCGTGGGAGGTTTTCGTAGTTTTCTCTCCGTGTAACACAAATACGGGTTAGTTCCATTGATAAGGCTTCCAGGAAGGTAAATTTCTCCCAAGACTAAAACCAGAACCAAACTACACATTAATTATGTGAATTATATTAGAGCAATAATTTATATGAGAGCTATAAAATAAAGAAATTCATTTAAAAAATGTGCTAAATGAATCTTAAAAACCTGTCTAATATTAAAACATTTTAGTTTCTTAGATATTTATTTCCAACAAAAACCATTTTAGTTATCTTTTTTGTTTTGGCAGTTCATTTATAGATTTTTAATTATTTTCCTAATATTTCAGCATAAATTTTTATATTTCCTTTGAAAATATTTGTAATTTAGCTGTTATTTTTAAATATTTAGTCTTTTTTTTTAATTGCCATTTATTGGCATATCTATATTTATACATTATTACATTCATTAGTCTTAAGAATGTATGAATTTCAATGATACTTTTTTCTCATTTACCTATTTTTTTAAAAATATTTATTGCTATATGCATATTTTTACTTTGTAATTGCTATACCTCGTTTGCTCCACTTTCAATATTTATTGCTCTCTTTAATAAACAAATTTTGATACTTATTTCATTGAAGATGAGAATTAGTTAAGTTATTTAAAGGCTTATTGTATAAGCAAAATATTTACTTGCCTTTTTTTTTATTGGTTACAAATTTTGTGCCATGTTCTTTATGTGGATTTAATGTGAAACTCAGCATATGATTTGAATTATAAAAGTGGCAACAAAAAAATATCAAATTTAATCAAGAGACATGTAAAGATTCTATAATTTTGCCAAATTCCTTGTAAACAAATACCAAATCTGTTTTTTTCTAGTCAATATTTTATTAAGCATTCATTTATGCATGTACTTTAATTTAACGATTTTCAGAATACCCTTAAACTTATTACATAATTCTAATAAATTGTTTGGCAGTTCTTTTAAGTGTTTTCTGTTTCACAAGCCATTAAATCACAACCTGTCTTATGCTTAAGCCAATGAGAAACTTGGCAGGATCTGAAAAAGAACATAATTTAGTTGAAGTTATTTATAAATGTTATATTTATGTAAATTTGTTTTTTTATTTTTTATTATTATTTATTTTAATTTTACTACTTATTAAATATATCTTTCTAGATTAAGCTCTAAATAAGAAGGGAAAAACTCATTACTTTTAAAATGTGCGTTATTACAATTTTTGGTGACTATTTATAAATCTACTTGTCTTTGTTTAAAAATAGAAATTATCTCATGCTAATTAATGAATTTAAAGGACACTATTATCTTTGACATGTTCAGAAATATTTGTTAGAAGATTATTATATACACTGTATTTTTCTAACAAAAATGCAGTTTAATAGATTTTTTTAATAAAAAGTAAGTTTTTAAGGAATAAATTGGTTTTTAATTAAAATTCCAGATGGAATAAAATTATTGTTTCAAAATTATGAAACTGAAAAAGCTCTCATTAAAAAATAAGAATTCCCGCTTCTCTTTGAAGTTAATAAAAAAAAGAAAATAAGTGGGAAATTGTTAAAATGTGAAATTTTAATTACTGTGATTATTCTGAGATTAATACAAATATTTTATTTATCTCTTTATTTATTAATTTTTTTGTCAAATTGTAGTCTTTACTCTTAATCATTTAGGCAAGTTTTTTCTTCTTTAAAGTTTTCTTTGTATATCATTTTCTCTTTGAACTATAAAAAAAGATAAGTTTGTTGCTGGTTAAATTCTCAGAGTTTAAAACTTTTAAAAATATGATATCTGCGTGCATGCAAATGACCATCTAAACGTTTTTTTTTTTTTTTAAATCCTTACACATGGTGTGCAGTGCTTTTAAAGGTGCTTATTTTTGCTTTTCGTTCTTTAAAAGCCCTTTAAGGTGCTTTTTTTATTGGGTGTTTTTGAAAAGTGCTTAATTTTCCCTTTTCTAAAATGAGATTTTTACCACGTATTATGCAAAAGCGTAGTTTTCACATTGTTCTATTCAAAGTTTTCAAAATTCATTCAAGCACAGTGCATTTCGGCGTATCATCGGTCCTTCGTATCATAGTTTNTTTTTTATAGTTGTTTGATGAAACACTTGCGGTCCGCTTGTGCTTGTGTGAGCTGGATTCGGTGAGATTTTTACTCTCTCGTGTGCAACTCTGCTGCATTTCGCAAGATATTCTCAGTTTCAGGCTTCATTTCCCTCCCTCTGAAATCGAACCGAAAAATCTCTCGATCTTTTCATGGTGGCTGATATAATTTAAAATAAGAGTTCTTTGTCAGAAACTATAGTTATTTTATCATGATCATGTTAAGTCTTTGAAAATTATTTTGCATTTTGTTATTGCATTTAGTGCTTATAAATATTTTTTTAATGCTTAAAATGTGCTTATTTTTGTTGAAAGATTTGACTACGCGCCCTGTTACAGTTAAGCTGCAAAAAAGGTAAGAATAGTGCAAATTCTAAACGAAGATTACATCAATTGTGATTGTGAACTTATTACCTTCCACAGTACCATTCGTTTTTGCACCTAGAACATCGTTTTAAGCCTATTCCACCGCATGTTGCGCAGATTGGAGTATCTGGAAGAGCAGCTTCAATATTCGTAAGATCAAAGGAGCCGGATAACCTACAATCAACGTTTTCTTATATTGTAAGTAGAATTTTAAAAAAAACTGAAAGGATATGCTTTGTTTAACCCATTTTAGGGCAAGCATAGAAACTTTATATAATGCGGTGTTATTTTAATTGAAATATGCTTGCATTGCATTCAGTAAGACACAAAAAAATTTCATGTGTGAAAAGTTATATTTCATTTAAGAAATAAAATGGTACATATAAGACCATTCACTAAATCAATGAGCAAACCATTTAGTTGAAAGCTTGTTTTTAAAATTAAATTTGCTTTATTTTATTTTTTATTTACTGACTTGATACTTTATATAGCATGAAAACATATGATATACCTCAAAAGGGATAATTAATACATTTTCAAGAAATTTTATTTGTCAATAGCAGTTTTAAGTTAATAAGCTAGTGAAATTTTTAAACAGAAAGTGTTTACTCTAATTGAATTACTATTATTTTATAGACGCCTTCAGAATCCTTGACAATAGCAGAAAAATAAAATTAGTGAAAAATATTCGTCACATTGTTAATAAAAAAATATTTATTGAAATGGTGCTTTTGGCCGAAAATGGGTTAAAGAAAATAATATTAAATATATGCTTTTTCATTAAAATATTTATTATTAAAAAATATATTGCTGATAAGTTTTCCATACTGGTTACAGCTCAAAATGTGTGTTTTAATTTATAACCGTCGTTGAACAGCCAACTCAATTTTTTGGGTTTACGACTACTAATGTTCGACTCCGTAGCCTTTTGAACCCTATCCAGAAGACAAGGGAACTCCTGGATCAAGTATTGGGAGAAAATTGTCTTCGTGAATGAATTTTTTTGATGAAACTAACCCGCATTTGCGTTAAACCATGAAAAAAAACCCACGGTTAGCCTGACGGCAAGGGGACTCTAAACCATGATCCGTCTACCAATGAGAATATTTTACGTCAGCACTGGTTTGTGCAAGCCGGATGCGGAAATCGTCTCGACCAGACATCGCTGGGATTACATCCTGGTTCACCTCATTGGAAGGCCATCATCGCTCAAAATGTGAGTTTTTATAAAAATAGACATAGCTCAAGTGTTCAACCGAAATTTAACTAAACGAGGAATTTTGTGCAAACTGTTTCTTGTTTTTTTTAAAGTCTAACAAGGGAAACTAGGGAAGTGTGACTAGCCAATTTTGAAATAAACTAGTGGGATGTATGCCTTATGAGGAATAATTTTAGGGGGCAACATTCGTTTTGGCCCATAGAAGGTCCTGTGTGAGATAAAAAATAATTCAATATATAGAAAAATCGGCACTTTATTACTTCAATGCAGACTATTAGTTATTGTAATTGTCTCATGCTCTAATTAATTTTGTGGTACTTTTACGTACTATATAATGAATATTTGTTGTCAAAATTGATTTCGAAAATTTTATATATCTGTAGTTTTTCAGAAAAACCTGTTAGGTTAATTTTTTAAAAAAAATTGACATAAAATTTTTTTACATTTTTTTTCTTCAAAAAACTTTCCAAATTAATTGGAGTATGTAATTGCAAATCAATAAACTAATTAATAATTAGTTAACAATTAATTAATAATTAAATAACACTTAATTAACAATTAATCAACAATTAATAATTAATAAACAATTAATTAATAATTAATAAATAATTAATTAATAATTAACTTTCTGAATAATTTAATTATGAGCAAATTAATTAATTATCTAATTAATTACAAATTAATTGGAGTATGAGATAATTACAATAACTAATAGTCTGCATTGAAGTAATAAAATACCGATTTTTCTATATCTTGAATTATTTTTTATCTCTCACAGGACCTTCTATGGGCCGAAACGAATGTTGCCCCCTAAAATTATTCCTCATAAGGCATACATCCCACTAGTTTATTTCAAAATTGGCGAGTCACACTTCCCTAGTTTCCCTTTGGTTTCCCTTGTAAGCATAATTGGGTACTTGCACTTCAAGAAGAAGAAGACCTCCCATACCTACACATGTGATCCATGACGTCATCGTCAGCTAAACTTTATCAGCAAAAAAGGAGTATTAAAGTTGAGCTAAGCTTCTCTACATAAGTTAGTATGTTAATTAACGATAAGTTTATTAAATACAGAGCCCCATCAAGTTAGTTGAAATATAATTCTTTCTCGTCTCCTTCTTTTACTTAACTTAGATTTAGTATTTGTTTATGTATTTTATTGTAATCGTGATATATTTTTGTTTTGCAACTTCGATGCATAATTAGTAAGGCCCGGATTTTGATGACATTTGCATTTTTGGACATTTTTTGTCTTTTAGAGCATTTTTTTTTAGATTTATAGGGCATTTTTCTTTAAATTTTGGGTTTGGGCATTTAAATTAATTTTTTCCAATTTTTATTATTTTTCATCAATATTCATTATTACACTGGCTTCCAAACAATGAAGAAAATCTATAGAATATTAACAGGTGAAGCAAAATCTTTTCAAATTGGCGAAAAATTGTCAGTAAGTGAGACCGTCTTTTTCAAGTACGCCCTTAAAACATCAGTAGACGTTGAAAGAAGCTTCTGCAGGAATGAAAATTTACTTTCAGACAAGAGACGCTCGTTTACATTTCAAATTATCAAAAAACATTTAATAATCCAATGTAATTCTGATATTTAGTAATATTATGAGATGGAAGTTGTTGTATCCATTAAAGTTTCTATACAAAATAAAAATATTTTGGTGTCAATATATTTTCCTTTTTTTGTTATTTTAGGATATAAAACAAATTTTTCCAACTTTAATGAACGTAGAACAAGTATTGCATTGTTTTATATTTTTTAAATGACTCATAATAATTTTAAAGAGCAAAACATTTTTTAAATTCAATATTTTTACTTTATTTAAGGCATTTTTTGCGCAATTTTTGGATTTTTAAGGGCTTTTTTTGCCCTCTTTAAGGGTATTTTTTTGCATTTTTTAAGGGAGATCATCAAAATCCGGGCTCTAATAATTAGTTTATGTTTCACATGGCAAAGTGTCTGTCTTTGTGTAAATATATAGTGAAAGAATTAAAATCTTTGTGAAAGAATTTAAAATGTGTCACTTAAGAGTATTGATACTTGGTAGGCTTGGTTTACTCGAAATACAATTGGAAAGAATATTAGTTGCTAACGTAAACAAATGTTTAAACAAAACACGTTTCAACAACCAATCAGGATCGAGATACCCACACTAAGACACTTGCAGTTATCCCATTATTACGTTGCGAATTCCCAGCTTTCTTGGTCGGGGTGAATTACAATTTAAGAAAAATGTGTTAAGTGATTTAGTTAAATGCATGACTGCGGGGATGGTAGTTATCGACAATGTCAACCTTCATCTATGAAAAGGTACCTCTACATAGAATCGTGTTAACGTATCTTATATACTAGGGAATTGGAATTGTATTATTGTAGTGGTAAACGCACTACAGTACTCCCCTAACAGAATTATATCCCTGATGGAATTCGATGAACGGGTACCACTAGTTGATTCGTTGCTATTTTGGGAGAGCTGTATTAAGATCACCGTACTTTTAAATGCTAATCGTGAGAGCTGTATTAAGTTCACAGTAGTGATATCTGTGTTGCCGTTAGCAGGCGAGTGTGTAGAGGCCAACGTTGTGTGTGATCGAGACTGAGTAGCAACAGTGCGCGGAGGCGGATAATGTCACAGTCATAAGCCAACTGTTCAATGAAGGCCATCCATTGAAGTAGGCTTATTCAAATCGAAGTGAGCGTTTCTGTCAAGGTAGGTGCTTTCTCATCAGGTCCGGGTCACCAATGTGGGGATGGTAGTCATCGACAATGTCAACCTTCATCTATGAAAAGGTACCTCAACATAGAATCGAGTTAAAGTGTCTTATAAACTAATGAATTGGAATAGTAATCTTGTAGTGGTAGACGCACTACAATGATATTACATTACCTATTTATTTGTTTATTTAAAAAAAAAAAAACAATTTTCAGAAGTTTGAAAAACATAATCAAATGTTATATCGAATTTCTTAAAAATACATTTTGAGCTGTGTCCATTTTATAAGTAAAACTTGTGTAAGTTAGCCACTTGTGGTGCATTGTTTTAGTGGTCAACTTAGACAAGTGGTCAACTTATAGAGGGTGTGGGTCATTGTTTACTTTTCCGTTTCCTATATCATGTTGGTATTTAAATTTTTTTTTTTACTTGACTTAAAAATTTTATTCAGAAAATATGCAATTTCAGAGCATATTTCAGAGCATTCATTTATTCAAATGCTTACTATTGCAACTGGAAGAACAACTTTTCAACTAATACACCTGTTTTCAATGAACGGATGAAGGAAATGGTCAAAAGCTTACAGTTTCCCCTGATAGTCAACTCACAAAAGGGTTTAGATTATCTTTTTACACTATTTCACCAAACAAGTGAAATTTTAACATACGTTGCCAAAATGACAGAAAATTTTCTTAATTTTTCTTTTCTGGTCAACTTATGGGGTTTTAGAATAGAATTTCATAATACTCCTAGATAAAATTGACTTATTTCAGTGGTCAACATACAAGATAGACAGGTGGTCAAGTTACAAAGGTTTTGCTTCTTTATATTATATAGGAAAAATTCCGTTCTTGATAATTGAGGTCAACTTATGCAGGTGCCCAACTTACAAGGGTGGTCAACTTGGCGGGTTTCACTGTATGCATTTTGAGTTGCGTTAATTTCTTAAACACGCAGTTAGAGTTACGTTTAGAATAAGAAGATGAATTACGATATGCTTTTAGCTAACTTGTTTCACGATTTCCTCTGTTATTTAGCCTCGATTTTCCTGGTGTAATGATAGAAATTAATTTAAGCTTTTGACGCAGAATATTTATTAAACATATTTTTCTACTTTGTTTTCATTATTTTGTATTAATTAAGGTCAAAAGAAGTGAAGAATATTATATTTAGCATTTTAATAATTTATAGTCATGAAACACTAGTGCCATTTTCTGCATTATAGGTAAAATCTTCCAAAAAAGGCTCAGTATTAATTTTTCATATGAGCAGTTATTATGATCTAAGAAAAACTATTATTCGTCATTGAAATTTCTCATTTTTTAGAAAATCAATTATTGATGAATATTTGACTATGAATGAAACTATAATTTTTTAAACAACTTTTTTTGAATTTTATATTTTAATACAAATATAATTATGATATGATCTAAGAAAAACTATTATTCGTCATTGAAATTTCTCTTATTTTAGAAAATCAATTATTGATGAATATTTGACTATGAATGAAACTATAATTTTTTAAACAACTTTTTTTTTAATTTTATATTTTAATACAAATATAATTATGATATTCTAACAACTTAGTTTTTGCAATTATTATACTATTAACTATGTTTTAGCAACTACTATATTTTAGTAACTTAGACTGTTTTTTTGTATAGTTAAAAAATACAAAAATATATATTTGCTTGTAATTAGAGGGTCAAAAAAAATTATAAAAGGGACACTTGTGTCCCATGTGCGTCAAACGATTAAAAAAATTCATTCTATTTTGGTATCTCAAGAGTACTTTTTGGTGAAAAAATATGAAAGTTTTACATAAATTACAAATATTTTGACTTTTAATATTCATTTTCATGTTTTTTTTATGAAATGATTTTAGTTTGAATGACACAGTTTAATTATATTTGTATATATTGTACTTGTTAAATTCTGTTTATGCTACAAGTATTATTATGAAATATTTTTTCTTACTTTTAACTTAATGGTTTTTTGAAATTATTATTACCTCGACAAAATCAAAGTAATACTTACTTTTTACAGAATTTCTGAAGCTCGGCATCTGACAAAGAAAAATAATCCTCCATTTGCCCCTGAGCTATTCTATTCCATTTCCCCTCATATTTGTTTTGTAAAGTTTCCCAAATATCTGGAACCTGTTATTTAAAAAATGTTTAGAGGGCTAGTTGAAATAAATAATCAAATAATTATTTTAAACGTTACAGAAGAACATTATTCACACTTAAAAAAATCTTACCTGCTCGATAATAATACCGGTTTTTGGAATAGGAGCTTCAAACATACTGAGATATTCCAAAAACCGTAATAGTTCGTTTAAAATAGGTATTTGGTCGAAGATCACATCATTTAGCTTGGATCTAAGCTGAAAATTAAAATTTAGCTTTAAATTTCTTAAAAATATTCAAGTTGACGATATCTATTTTCAAAAAATTACTCAGTTTTAGAAGATTTATAAATTTGTCTCAATCGTTTGCACATGAATCCTTAATGGAAGCTAACTTATTAATTTATATTAGCTAGAATAAGTTTAAAGCTATGTTTATTTGGCACAAATTTAAATTCTAGACATAGGTTTGATATCTTTTATCTTAACTTCTGAATTTTTTAAAATAAAATATTAGTCTGCGAAAAGAAATTTAAAAATGTTTGCGAAAATTGAGTTTAGAGAATATTCTATACAGTTAAACTTTAACATATATTTCTTTACGTAGTAAAATTTATATGTATTACAGCATTATAGTACTTACTTTTAATAATTGGTCTTTTTTATAGCCTGTCATATCGTATTTCTTTTGGCATTCAGGATTCAGTAATAATTGAATTAAAGCAATCCAGACCTGAAAAGTATTTAGAACTCACATAAGACTAAAAATTTCATTTTTTTCCTATTTGATTTGTTCATAATTAAATTTTAAGTGGGTGGTATTTATATGTCGTGTTTGTCTTTCTCGATAGCTCGGTTCAAATTATTTCTCCTTCTGTTCCACTCTTTGAATTTCAGATAATTGTCTTTCAAAACGATCCACCGAAAATTAAACAGGAAAATAACTTAGATCAGTATCAGTACTTAAATATAATCATTCAACTCATAGACTATGAATTAAAGCAGTGTCTATTTTTTATAATTTCGTTATTTATTTGAAATTCATTAGCTTATTTTAAGATTATCGTTTGGAATCGTTCACTATAATGGCCGCTATCATCCGGACGAAAATCGATTTATCGTTGAATGCAAGAAAAAAAAAGGGAAAAAAAAGAAGAAAAAAGAGCATAAATATTAACTCAGCTAAAGAATCTTCCTTTTTCATTTAAAGAGAATACCAAAGATTTCACATTTAATTTGCAGAAACATCAAAGAAATACTAGGTTATTTGAAACTTATACAGAATAAAATGACAAAATTTCGGTCGCTATGTTGGAATTAACGGTTAAGTGTGTATTATTTAATGGCAACTAAAGAAACGTGTCAATGAAATCGCAAACTGGCCATTGTGGGTTAGTTGTTATATTATCGCTGTAAGGAGGATCGTACTAAAGAACGTAGAAAGTTCAACGATAACATCTCGAATGCAAAAAATTGGTCGTGGTTGGTAGCTTATTATTAGTTAAATGTTTAGTAATCTTTGATTTGTAAAATTTAACCTTACCTCGAGTTCAAATTTCCGACGGCACCTTTAAATACAACAACATAAATTATTAATTTGTAAAGAAAAAATTGGGAAATAAATACTAATAAAGAAAATAATACAATTGTATTATCCTGAACATTTCTGTATCGTCAATATTCTATTTCAAATATTTCCCCTTGTACGCAGTTCATTCTAATTGTTTGTTAATCATTGTACATGCAGGGGAGAGGGCGAAACAAACTTAATTCACTAGTGGGGTAAGAGGTAAAAGGTGAGGTAAAAAAATTAAATCATCCCCTCTTACCTCACTAGTGAGTGGGGTAAGAGGGGTTGATTTAATTTTTTTTTTTTTTTTAATCTATGACTTTTGGACTTAACATCTATATACTTTCGATGACTTTTGGAGAATAGAATATTGTACCCAACAATGAATATCTTGATTAAATCTGACAGTTTCTAGCTCCAACAGGTTTCCCGATTTTACCAACGCCGGTTAAGGTATAGTTTGTCTAAAGTAAGAACTTCCCTATCCATTCGTCTCGACCCGTGGCGGTAACTATGGTAACGAGGTATAACTATTTCAAGTAGGGGTGTAGAGTCACTGTTTTAGGGCAGGTTTTAGGTCGGGTTGGTGAGAGGAAGGGAATCTTTTTTCTTCGGTGTATTGTGTTAGCCCTAGAGTGAAGAGAAGCGACTCTCCCTGAAATGCGCTATTATTGTTTCCATAGCAGCAGAATTCCTCAGACTTTGTGGCGGGGGGAGTTCTTACCGTAGACAAACTATAGTGTTGGTCTTACCCCTTTTTACAAAATGTATTTAGATATTTAAAGTTACCTGTCCCTCTGCTTTGTTTAGTTTCATCAAGTCTTCTTGATTGCATTTAGTCCATTTTCCTTCATAATACTTTTCTTTTTCTTCATTTACAGTTCGTACCCAAGGAGGATCATCAATTAAATTTGTAAAAAGCAATGGTATATCATGGGTTACGAGTAAGCGATGTAAAGCACTCAATGGTAATCTTTAAAGGAGAAACAAATATTTAAATACTTAAAATATCTTCCAAATTTGGATAAACAAATATCATAATAACAATGTGTATTACATTTCAGCACAGTGCGCACACACTGAAAAAAAAGTGACCACCACCTGAATAACTTTTGATCGAATGATCGACAGTATATCCGGTTAACGATACTGTAAGTTACGAAATTGGATCCGAAAACGTAATTCCTCTGAATAAACAATCATTTTTCCCCCAACGGATTCGGATTTCTGTCCCCCAAAATATGGAGAACAGCCTCAATATTTTAAATATAGTCCCAATAGTTAAGCAGGAGAGCAGTCGGCAGTTTGGATCCCTTTTGTTCGTTTCACCTTTTGCATATTTCACTATATCTCCAGAACTTTTTGAGCGAATAAAAAAAAAAATTGCACTCTATCCTGAAGTTCGTTAGTACAAAGATAAATTTCAAATGGAGAGAATTTTAACTATTATTATTTTATTTATAATTATTTTATTTAATAACAGTGGCTAAAGTTTTGAGTTGTGAAGTATACAAATTTTTATATAATTTAATTCATTAAAATTCATTATTTTTAAATAATGAATTTCATTCATTATTTTTATATCATTTAAAATAATATTAATTGATTAAATATTAAAAAAATTTTACATGAAGTATTTTTTCACAGAAAATAGGACGAATTAAAATATTTTTTGAATTGTAAATTATAGGTACTTTTTCTTTTCTGGGGTCTACTAAAAACAACAGAACAACATATTATTGAAGCTTAATTAATGCTTAATTAATGAGATAATTAGGTACTATTGGTGCGGTAATGGGTGCCTAATACTCAAATATGTACCGATTATACAAATATAGATTCTTTAGAGCCGTAGTGGCTCAGGGGATAGAGAGCTCTCCTCCGAATGATCCTGGGTTCGAATCCCAGTGGTGGCTGATCGATACGAATTATTCACCCGGCTCGCACCGACCACAATGCCGACATAAAATATCCTCAGTGGTAGACGGATCATGGTCCTCTTGCTGTCGGGCCGACCGTGGGAGGTTTTCGTGGTTTTTCTCTCCATGTAACGCAAATGTGGATTAGTTCTCTCGAAAAGCCTTCCACGAAAGCAAATTTCTCTCTATACTTAATCCGGGAATTCCCTTGTGTTCTGGATTGCGTATAAAATTATACAAGGCTACGTAGTTGAGCACTGGTGGTCGTAAATTCAAATTTGGTTTGGCTGTTCAACGACGGTTATAAAATAAAACAATATAGGAGCTTTATTAATTGGTTTCTTACGCCCCACTTCCGAAACGGAAATGTACCGAATTTTGTTTAGCAGTTTCATACGATAAATAAGTACAGATTTTTCGTACATTGTAAAAGTTAAATTTAACTTGTTTTTAACTGAAAGTATAAGTTCGAAATTTTTCTTCTATACATTCAACAGAGAAGTAACATTTACTTACATTTTGAGATGTTGGGTCATGTATGATAAAAGGGAAATGCATTTCATTCCAGATTCAAAATCCAGATCTTTCTTTTGTTCATATAGAACGTTTGCTTCTTCTGCAGATCGTGAATCTGCATGGGATTCGTTTTCCAAGCTAATATATTAATTATTTATTAATTAATTACATTAATAAACCAAGTAAGTAAATAAATAAAACAAATTTTGCGTTTTCTCTGGTATAAGAGAAGAGTTGGTATATCTGATGTCCCCACGGGTGTCTTGGGATATTCATCCACTTTTAGATGCACGTGGATAATTTTTTTAAAGAATTTTTTCCGCACATGCGCTGTATAAAGCAACTACTTCAATTACTCTTATCTGGCGCAGTTTTTATTATTATTTTTTTTAATTTTAAAGCAATAATTTCGTTATCAGTTTAAAATTGATTCAAACGCTTTGTTTAATTTTTTCATAAATATTTAAGCTATAGCAAAAGTGGCATTAGACCTAGTATATATTTCGGACATTTACCTAAGGTCTAGTCATACTAGATTTGGTTAAGCGCCATTGCCCGGCATACATTTGCCCGGTATATCCTACACTGATGTTTTTTTAAGGTCAAGTGCCATTGCCCGGTATACATTTGCAAGGCATACCCTACACTGATGTTTTTTTTAAGGTCAAGTGCCACTGCCCGGTATACATTTACCCGGTATACCCTACACTGATGTTTTTTTAAAGTCAAGTGCCATTGACCGGCATATATTTGCCCGATACTCCAAATACTGATGTTTGTTCTAATCTATCGTCAGTAAGTATTAAAATATCGAATAAATGTAATTATATCCACGAATAAATTAATATCAAATCGGATGTAATAAATATTTCGGACATTCACCAAAGCGACTAATTTGATTGTTAACATTCACCGGTGAAAGTCAACAACCACCGATTTCGGTCATTCACAGTAACATGCACATCATTTACATAACCTCATCAGGACGATTATTTCATACTTTGCCTAAATAGCATCCGGTATTTCAAAAAATAAAAATAATTGGTTTTGTTGGCGATGATCTCGTAAGGCAGTGTTTCCCAAAGTGTGGTACGCGTACCCCCAGGGGTACGGGAACAGTTTAAAGGGGGTACGCGTTCTTATGCGAAATATCTTGCAACAAACGAAAATTTCAAAACATTTTATTTGCAAACAAAGCTAGCCAAGACAATTTACGATTATGTCTTTTTCTATTGGCTATTTATGCAGAGTTAACAGTTAACAATTAGTGGTGATAACAGTTAACAATTAGTGGTGATAACAGTTAACAATTAGTGGTGATAACAGTTAACAATTGGTGGTGTCAACAGCCAGTTGTCATTTTCAACTTTAGTGCAATTTTTCATGGTAAAAAATACATTCATTTTTTTTATTAGTGGTACACAGCGTTACGAAAAATTTAGAAAGGGTACACAAAAGTCATAAGTTTGGGAAACACTGTCGTAAGGCGATAAAGAATGATGTACAGGTAAGGAAGATATTAACCTTGAAGGAAAAGTGGATGAATACCCCAAGGAACCGTCACCACGCGACAACAAATTTTTTTCTTCAATTAATCATCTGATGAGTTAGCACAGTGGTTCTCAAATGGAGTTCCGCGGAACCCTAGGGCTCCGTGGAAGAATTAAAGGTGTTCCACGAGTAAGTATTTTTATAACCAGTGATGAGTTTTGAAATCTCTGATTATATTTAGACAACTATAATTTATAATTTATTTAATCTTTCGGTTGTTTTTATGAAATTATTTCAAGTAAAATTCTAATGAAATAGAAATGACATTTTTTAGACGAAAATATATTTCTAAGACATGGTGCGTAGCGTTTTTAAAAAAAAACTTAAAGGTGCTTATTTTTGATCTACATTTTTTAAAAATCAAAATTATTTTGCGGAATGCCTTCATTTCATTAGAATTTTAAAAAATTAGGAAGTTTTAGTTAATTTAAATTGGTTTTCATATTTTTTTTCAATCTTTAAATATGTTTACTTATTTACAGGGTGTCCCAGGGTCATTGGGACAAACTTTAAGGGGCCGTAGGGAACATCACAAGGATTCAGATTTGCATATAAACCCATGATAGGAAACGTTTTCGTTCGCAGCTAGGGGATTAACTGGTTACCTGGCCACCACGCTCTCCTGATTTAAGCAGCTTGGATTTCATTTTTTAGGGTGGTCTCAAAATTGCTGTGCTTGCAGCACCTGTGGATTGCAAGAGGGATTTTGTTTGCAAGAATCGTTTGTGCTGCTGTAGATATCCCACAAAATTTAGGTGTATTTGAGTGAGTCAACCAATCCATGGCCCGATGGTGCAACGCATGCATAGCTAGCAATGACAGAAACTTGAAATATTTCACATATCATGTGTCACAGCACATGTAATATCTTCGATCAATAAATATTTCAGATTCTTGTGTCTCTTTGTTTTTTGTACCGTTCATACTACTTTCCGCTGACGTTTCGGACCATGAGTTGCGGTGCAATTCAGAATACTTTAAAGTTTATCCCAATAGTTCTGGGACACCCTGCATGAACGAAAAAAGAAGAGGAAACATGTGTGCTGTTAAATATTAGTCTGATTTTTATTATATAGATCATGTTTACCTGCTTAGTTTTATAATTTTCCGGTAACAATAGTCAATTAAATCAATTAAAACGTCCGCAGCAGTTTCGAAGACATCTTCATGAAACAAAACAGCTTCCAAAAACGAAACTAAAGTCACCTCATGATAAAGCTTTAAAAAATATATATGTTATTAGCATCAATAGCAAATTCATATTTCTGTTTATAATTTTTTTCAAACAATGCATTAACATTTATAGAACAATTTACACGAAAGCAGTCATACCACGATATAAATGGGAACATTCGATTTCATGACTGTTTGACTTTTTGTCAACAGAGGGAATATTTTCAGTCTCCATAACTCAGTAGCTATCAATTCATGGACCAACAATGGAACCTAAGGAAGCAACTTCAGTTAAGAAAGAACAATTAAAAGAAATCACCTTAAACTAAGTCCAAAAAAAAAAGGAGTTTATAATGACTTACTGTACACTCAAAGAATAATTAAACGCACCCTTGATTTCGAACGAAAAACAAAAAGAATTCGCCCAATTGAACCACAGCGCAGTGCTAGTTTGTTGCTTCCAAATTAAGACGATAAACTATACCATATTTACGTTCAAGTTTAGTGATAAAACATTTTTCAATTCGCTTCAAAATTTCTAAAACATAGTATGTTACACATAAACGAAGCTTATATTTCTGAACATTCACAAAAATCATTTCTGTTCATGAAAGAATTGTAAATCCTCATAATATAACAAAAACAAAATATCCACCCACCTATTCTATTTTATAAATGAAAGAATATTCTTTACAATTACAACTCCAACAATTTAAGGAATATCAGATGCAGGGTGTTCCGTAATTGCCACCCTTACTGAAACTTTTTGTAAAAAATGATATTAATATAATAGCGTATGTATTAAGGGTCGCTAAGTAATATACAAGCGGAATAAAAGAAATGAAATGACTGAAACAAATCAAAACCTGTTTGATTGGCCGAGGTAAAATAACTTAAAATTTCCACTGGCAATCAAACAGTTTTTGGGGTGTTTTAATTCCGCTTTTTTTTAACTGGGATTCGTCAGAATTCGATTGCGTTTTTCTTTTTTATTCGCTTGAATATTAACCTGAAACCCCTAATTCTTATAACTTTTCAACTTCATTTTTGACAAAGTCTAAAAATATCCATTATAAAGATCAACAAAAACAGTATTTCATTAGATTTAGGTGATTCTAAACGCATTTATCAATCGCACCATGAGAAGAAAATTAACTTTTTGAAGTTTAAGAGATACCTTTGAAAATTTTTAATGTATTTTTGTTACATCAATCTAAGTTTGTGTATCTTAGGCATGTTTTTTAGTGAATTTTCTGTTAAAAACTGTAAAAAATATTAGTGTTAATTTTACAACATAGAAAATAACCTTTAAATTATATGTTTCGTTCAGTAACCGACGCGAAACAAATGCCACTAGTTTAATATTCTTTAAAACTGTAATAAACATAAAAATATTATTTCTCAATTTACTTTTCTTAATTATTAACTTTACATAATTATTTAGTTTTCGGATAAAAATTCTAATAAATTTTGCTATTGAATTAACAAAGCTTCAAGTATTACTGTCTCATAGTGTAAAAGTAGATAGAGTTTTTGTTGTCGTATGCCACTTGTCAGTACTAACAAGCTAATTTTAAGGCAGAGGAGTGCGCTTTACTTGTCTTCCAGTGATGATATCGATGGCCAATTATTCGACTTCTGCCACATACGTACGTCACAGCCCGTTTTTCAGGGAGGACGCATTCACACACCATCCATAAATTTTCAGATCGTAATTTTCACCTGAACCAGAGCACGAACAATCTCCAAATGATTTGTAAAGGGAACTTGGAGGACTTAGTCACCTCGACAGATTTAGTGTGCACCAGTCACCATTTTGAAGGGGGGGGGGAATCGAACTCACGACCGTCTCTGCCAACCTTACTATACCGACCCATAGATAATATGTTTCAAGGTATACGAAAATGAAAAATCTTCTAGAATACAATAACAACGAAAATCTACCTTATGCAAGGTTATTATATTTTCTTTTATTATTTCTTCTCGTCCTGATTTTACATCTAAAGCAGCTTGTAGCGATAGGTTGTAGATCTTTTCCTGCTGATTGAACCATCTAAAAAATTTTATAAATATTTTATCGACATGAAATAATTTCAAATAAACGTATTTGCTGACAAAAGATCAATTTAGAATACTTTTTCAGCAAGTTTCACAATAAAGGAAAGTAAAAAATAATAATGCTAATAGTTGCCACAACAATGACTGCAAATATTTATACCGTTTATAGCAGTGGAAAAAAAACGTGAATAAGGTACAGAAAGTACAGCTTAATTCATGTTGTTTTCTCATAGCATAAGGCCTATCCATCATTAATTCCAAACGATCTTTTATCAAAGAACAGATAAATGTATTTCTGTGCATGTTGAACTGAAAATTACAAACTTTGTTTAACATAATTCTATTTTATGTTGTTTTATTCATTCATTTATTTATTTTTTTATTTAATTTGTGCAAAGAAAAATTTATTTTTCTTGCTAAATTATTTAAGGAACTGTAATTTGCTAAATGGTTATTAAAAATTTTATTATTGAGTTTAGAAATTAGTTTGTGGAAACAAAAAATGGCTGTAATATATTCACCTTGGACTTCCAATATTTGGTATATCAAAAAGTTGTAAGCTTTCCAGATAAGCCTCGATTTCGGGAGCATGTAAAATAATATGTTCTTCCTCCATAGCAGTCTGCAAAAAATGTAATTTCTGATCCTATTTAGGCTTAATTGCGTTTTGTTACCAAGGAAACGAAAAAGTTAGTTGCCATGACAAATGAGTATAAAATTGCTCTATTCTCAATATTTCGTTACAGAAAACATTAAGAACTGGAATTTAAAAAGATTTTTGTGTCATCGCAATTTCTTCCATTTGTACATTTTAAATTTATTTCGAATATTCGAATCATGATAATGAGGATAAAATTTATTTTGTAATTTATATTTGTAGAAATGTAAACTGTTTTAGACCTATTTGTAGAAATAACTTAGCTGTTTTGTTTTTAATTTTTTAACTACGTTTTTCAAAATCTGTCTAATAAATAGAGTGGCTATTTTTCATATTAAATAACGTAAGGCTTGCATTGGACTAGGACTGGGAAAGCGTATGCACTTTCTTTAAGAATCGGAGCGGCGATTCCGAACTTATAAGTATTATTCCGTTTTATTTTTCGTTCTAGATATTATTCCGTTTTAATTTTTTTTATTATTCCGTTTTATTTATGGGGTAAAAGGTGATAATCCATGTTTTGTAGTTAAGGGTTAAACAAGATATTTATATTTGCATAAAATATATGATTGATAAATATTATTTGTGCTGAACTAAAGTTCTTGTAGAATTAGTTGTCTTCAGTTGGGACGTAAAATATTTATAACATGTGGGTTATAACTCTTTAACCTTAGATCTTCAACTAAAGAGTTTAGTCGAAGTACATGTAAAACAACAGTTTAATTAGTTTGTGAAAATCAGTTTTAGAATGTAGGAGCACCATCAAGTAGCTATTAATTAAGTTATTAATAAACAATCATATGAAGAAAAAACAACCTTATGATCGCATTGCCTTTCTTTAAAATATAAAATTTGATATAGAGATTTCCGACAACAGCCAAAAAAAGAAACCGAAATGAAAAAAACTTAATGAAAATGACTTAGTAGTATCCAGAAATTTGAACACTTTAAAAACATAACTTAAAATTATTTTTTTTTACTAAGTTCTTTAATTAGTTCTGATACTTTAATTTTTTTAATTAGTGCATAAAAATTAAATTTAATAAGTTATGTAAAATTGTGTAAGTTTGTATCATAAATTACAATTATAAAGCTCGATTTGATACTGGGACTTTTTACTACTCACGTTTTTTAAACCATTTCACAGTACGCAAAAAACAGCCATTTTGTTTGAGGATTTAACAGTAAATCCCACTCACCGAAGACTTTTTGTGTTCATCCGCCGTAAAAAAATTTTAAGCACGATAGCTGTGAGTATGAGTAGATAATAAATGAGTATATTATAGCGTCTGGGAACTGACTGAATTATTGACAATGGAAATTTGTTAAACTTATGAAATAAATTAAGAAAAATATAATCCTTTTTTCATTGTTGCGATGTGAAAACAAATTATATATGTATAATAAATTTTTTTAACACAGGGTGATAGGGATCAATAATTATGTTTCTTGTGTATAAGTTTAGAGATTTTAGGAACATGAAACTTTTTAAAGATAAAATGAATGAAATGAATGTTGATTTTTCAATAATGCTAAGGGTTTTGCACGCCGTTCACTTCGTTCACCAACCCCAGTGGTTGCTTCTCAGTATTGAAGATCAAAGGGAAAGAACGGCTTAGGTTCTTTTTCTTACAAAAATTACAATTGGATTGCCGTCTGATGCATTTTGAGGATGACTAAATTGTGTCAAATCAAAAACATGGAAAATAGTTACTTCCATCTTCCCGAGAGTTATTACTAAATGAAGTTCCTGTCTGTGCGCAAATTCGTTTTCCCCAGAATCACCTTTAATGGACATAGAAAATATATAATTATTATAAATTTAATTGAGTACATTTCATTAATATGTTAATAATAACTAAATGAAATGATAGCAGGATTTGTAAAATAATCAGATGCACCGGAAAAATAAATTAAATTTAGGAATGTTGATTATGCGAAACAATAAGCAGTAATAAATGAGATGTAATTTTAACTCGTTAACAATATGTAGCGATAACCTTATATCATAAAATAACAATAATTTTCGAACAAATACGAATTTCGAGAAAAACTCTCCTTAAATTTATAATTGAAGCTGTCAATGTTAAAGGGGGGTATGTTACAAATCTGCACTTTTGAGATAAGCCAAAAAAAAAAAAAAGCGGTGTCAATTGTGAAAAGATTGTTTTGACTGCTTTCAAATTGTTGGATTTTTCTTCTTCAAGCAGTCTAGAAAATTACTCGATATTTGATAATCGGTGATTGATATTCCAAAACCTACAAAAAACTTATTTTCATAAAAATGCTATATGCCCCATTTTAACAATTAAATATGATCTTATCTGCACGTCAAATTTCAACTCTGTAGTTTCCTTTCAGCGGTCAGTAGATAGACCAACTTTTTTTTTTTTTTTTTTTTTTAATGTAAGTTTAACAGTTGAAAGCCCTCAAACTAATCATCAAATCGTTTTTTTTTTTTTAATTCCATTGAACTTATTGTACATTTTTATACACACCATTGTAATTTCAAGTTTCTAAGTCTTATAGATTTTATTTTGAGCAACAAATTTAATCATTGAGCTGCAAATTTAATAATAATTAATTGATACAAATTTAACCTCGGCGCAAATAATAACTTTTTGCAATGTAATTTTCATAAGAGTGTTAAATATATACAATATATTGTATTTGTATCTTTCTGATGTTAGATTAATATCATTTTGCTACTTGGGTATATTCGAGATGATTACTGAACAATTAGAGAAAAAAAATAATTTTTACGATTTTACAAATTATCGACCTTTGTAATCCATGGTGTTATTTTTAAAGAGCCGCGATGACTCTTGGTAAAAGCATTGAGTTGCCATCGTGAAGGACTAGGGTTCGATCTCCAGTGGTGGCTTGACGCAGATTCAGCTTCAGACCGTTGAGTACCAGTACCAGTAAATGCTGCTTACTCGCAATACTCACCTTATTGTTATAATCATGAAGTTGGTCACAAAATTAAGAAAACTTAAACTTTATAAACCTTCTGGTTCTCAACGGACTGTTTCAGGAATACCAGAAATTTCTAAAAGAATTCGACTGCACATTTCCCTCAGCTCCTCGATATCCCAGCTGCCTTCGTCGGGATTCATATGATGCTTGAGCTTTGCTGTCCTCCATACATTATCCTAATACAATGAAATAAGGAAAGATCATGCCGTATTTAAAGAGAATAAACAAGTAGGTAGGTACTTTATTTATGTAGCACTATAACTGCACAATATGCTATTCGCGATGCTCTGGTAAACATCCCTGAGGATGATCCGAAGACACACCATTGCAATTTTTATCCTCTGCTTTGGTAGGCCGACGACCTGCTCGCACAGTCGAGCACTTTACGGTAAACCAGTATAACGAGGACTAATACTGCGCATGCTCGGTCCCTATGCAGGGTGATCAAAGTGGTCACCCACCCGCTTACTGATAGCAGTCAGTGATGCTCGACTTCTATGTTCTACTCATGTTCTACTCTGCAGAGGATCAAAATTGTTATGGCATGTCTTCGGATGTTTTCCAATCTGTTGTTGATAGCATATCGTGCAGCTCGAGTGCGACGTAAATAAAGTACAGCCTGGAAATGAATCCTAAGAAACCTAAGAATTGAGGCCGTCATGTAAGCTATAAGCTGACTAATCAGTTCAGCATTAATTCTTAGCATTTGTTAGCTTTTTCTACTCCCACGTTTCTTCCCGGCGGTTTCGTATTGTTATGGCTTAGCGTCCAAAACCTCATTTTTTTTTAAAAATTATTATTGGCGTAGTATCTTTTGTTTCTGTAATATTCTTGATTATAGGTAAAAGGAGATGAACTATTTTAAATATCATGGTTTTCTTTGCTTTATTAATCTAATTTTTTAATTTGAACGCTCAAAAAAAATTTTTTTTGTAAATATTTTATTCGACTGTGAAATGTTTCTTTTAAAATGTCCTTTAGCTCTCCTAACAAGCAACAGATTCGCTCTGATAAACAATCTATTACTTTGTTTCAAGCTATAATTAGTATTTGAATGTTTTATATTAAGGGTAAAAAATGCCTGTTTCTTATATAATGTTGGGAGCCATATTTTATATTCCAATAGATTGTTTAATTAGTTATTGATTTGAAAGTTTCAACATTTAATTTTAATCATTTCAATTGATTATTCTAATTCAGAATGAATCGAAGATTTATTTTCTTGTTAAAAACAATAGGATATTCTAATTGACTCTGTCAACTGCTTAATAACATCTGCATGACATTGACTACAAATTTATGCTTCTGCGCAACTTAATTCTGCATCCATAATAGGATTTTACTGGTAACTGTTATAAGAACATTCAAGCTTATACTCAAAAATAATTGAATTTATATTTGAATAATGAGAGAATTGGAAGAAAAAAAAATGGCATTAATTGAACATTTTTGTTTTGCAGCCATCTATGAATATAAAAAGAAAAAGAGATTATATTTAAATGGAGAATTAAAATTATTCAAAATATTTAAATAAAGCTTATATCAAGTTACACATTTATTAAAAATTGGAGTTTGATTTTGTAAATTTTTGTAGATCTCTAAAAAAATTTTGAGATTTCTGCATCGTGATCTGTGGCAGAGTAATTGCTGGGCAGTGTCCCGCAAGAAACTAAAAAAAGAAACATCACAGAAAGGGACCAACTTGAAAGGTATAACTCTTTTTCCCTCCCGGGCAAACATCTAAATTTTTAAAAAAAATTAATTTGCAAGTTTAAACTCTATTTGGCAATTGTAGTTGGCTTGACAGGTCACGATACAGAAAAATCTCAATAAAAATATTTTAAATGGAAATATAGCTAATTTGTGCAGCTCTAGTGTGATGTAAATAATGTACCCGCCTACCTAACTTACAAATATTGACTTAGTTTTACCGAAAATCGATAAAAATTTTAGCTAAATTGTTAATTAATGTTTAAGGTGAATTATTAAATTTTTAAGCAATTTAATAAAATGTTAAACCAAATCAGATTTTAAAATATAACAGGTATCTTTTTCTTTTTTCAATATTTTTTTATTTTTTTTCCACTTTGCCACATTTCGCCATGTTCTGTACTCTGTCACATTTCATGCTATGACACATAAATATATACTTGCAGTTACAAGAAACTGTTTTTTTGTCACATATGTTTCAAATTATATTATCAACCTAGGTCTTTTAATGGCATTTGTAAACATAATAATAATGCTAGATTTTGAATGTACTTTTTTATTAAAAAGGTGAAAAAACTATGAAAATAAGTTTTTTTTTTATTTCTAATGGTGAGGCAATACAAAGAAATAATTAAAACAACAAATTCAGAGTAGAACAGATGACGTAAAAGAAATTGAATGAAGTCATTGTCGCATTAAAAGTTCTCTTGCACGAATATAGTGCCGTCTCAGAGTCACCATGGAGCGATGAGCAACGGTGGAGGTGGTCTCTATTCATCTATGAAAATAAGTTATAGAAAAATATTTATTCTAACCATAATGTGTGGTTTACACTTCTGATTACCTTCTCCGAATTTCACGAACATTAGCCCTCTCTTTTTTAACTATGATGCTTGTGAACAGACTGCAAATGTTAAACAATGAAACAAAACATTTAAAGGATATGGCATGTTTATCTTTAAGGACTATAAACATTTATAAATCAAACTAGAATGTAATTCAGTGTCACAATCTATCGCATTAACTATAATCGCTTAGATGCCAAATAGATTTTAAATTATTTTTATATTAAAAAAAAAACATGTAGATGTTTGCCTGAGGGTGGCAGCGAGTCGTACCTTTCGAATTAGTCTTTTTCTGTGACACGTTTTTTAGTCTCTTGCAGGCTGCTGCCCGGAAGTTGCCAAGACATGGCGATTATTTTGCCACAGTTAACGATACGGAAATCTCCCCTCAAAAGACATTTTAAATTTTATAAAAATTATTTTAAATTATATTTTGAACTGTTTTAAACTTGATTTGTCTACTGTGTGGCAGTTTTGTTGTGGGAAATGCTTGAAGGAAAGAATTCGATTTTAATTCTAACTTGAGATCAGAATCTAAAAGCACTTATTATTCGTTTCTTTTTGGGTCTTATTTTAGTCCTTTTCTAAAAGAAAGTAAACAGTTTGGTAAATCTTGAAATGCGTAAGTTGAATTAAAATTATATAGATGCTATTTCTTTTCTATAAAAGATAAAGAAGTATAATATGTTAATGAACAGGGATATGAAAATGTGTTTTAGTTTTTCAGAAAAGAGAATTGAGATAAGAAACATTTGAAAAACATATGTAGGAAGAATGTTTTTTTTTTTTCTATATGTGCAGTGTATATTTAGATAAAAATTAGTTTCTGTATGATTTATTTTATTTATTATTTTTGTTTTGAGTCAAAGTTTTAGCTAGTTTTTAGTTTTTTCACAGGGTTACACAATTTTAATGATGATAAACTGAGTAGTAGTTCTAGTTTCATTTTCCCCTCTCTTTTCTTTTGTTTTGCATCTGCGAATGGGATTGGTACAGCTTTGTATATATCATTGTATAGTGATACATATTTTTTTTAAAACTTTAATACTTATTTATTATATAATTACGTGTCTTTTTTTTGTTAAAGAATAAATTATGTTTCAGTTTTATAATATTAAACTGAATAACAAAGCTATATACAGTACACTCTCAATTATCCGTGCGCGCATTATCCGGTTTGCAGATTATCCGTGCTCATTCCAGGGTCACACGAAAAATATAAAGAAAAAAAGTTTCAGGATTAAAAAAATTTGATTCGTGAAGTTATAACACTACCAAATTTTTGGAAGCAATCGTTATTGGATTGCAGTATATGGAATATCAGTAGCATGGTCAAAGGTAAAATCGTCTATATTATCACGATCTTGGGGAAAGATAATATCGCTTGATGAACAATCTTCTTCAGATGTTCAAGAAAAATATGATAACAGTATTCTCGAACAAGCAAAAAAATCTAAGGTTTCGAAATTCTTGATGAAGAAAATTTCGAAGATTGGTTTCAAAGTGATGCATGTGAGCCTGACTTCCAGCATTTGACAAATGAAGACATTGTTATGCTGCTAAATCAAATAGTGATGATAGTAACTGATGCAGAAGATATAGTAAATGAGGGAAATACAATTTCTCATTCTGCTGCTCTGTAAAAACTTCATTAGATTATATGGGAGGATTTGATTACGGTGACATTACTGCGGTTCGTAAAATATGCGTATCGATATATGGCGAAGAGCATGCAAATGTCGGTAATTTTTATATTTTTTGTACTGATATTGATTTTTTCTTTAATAAAAGGAGTTTTCGGATTATCCGTGTTTTTCGATTGTCCGTGTGACCTGTCCCGGTGATTAACCCGGATAATCGGGAGTGCACTGTATATATAAAACAAGAATATGAGTATTTAATATACTGTGTTTAATTTAAAATGTATACTTTTAAATCCAGGTGCTTATTGATAGTTTGAGAATGGTTATTATGATTAATTTTGCTCCCCCTGAAGAGGGAATTCATCATCAGGAACCAAATACGGTTGCCTATTATGGCAACAAAGAATTAGGAAAAGGAACTGTTTACATAACAGAAAAGTAAGTTTTTTTTTTCTTCTAATAACTTATACAGGGTGAGCCAGTCAAGCCTGCATTTTTGAAAAGAGCGGGAGAGCCGTGAAAGTGGGGGGAGCGAGCTACCAAGGTTACCATTTGGTCCCCCATAACTAAGCATTTAAGTCGCCATGGAGCAGTGGTCTGAACAACAACGCTCGTTCGCTGTGAAAGCGTTTTACCAAAGTGGTAGTTATGCAGCCGTTCAGCGTCGTTTCCGGACAAATTTTCAAATTAATTGAAATAGGCCAGTGCCCTCTGTTAATTAAATCAAATTGTGGATGAAAAACTTTGAAGCAATTGGTGATCGAGAGAATTCATCGGCGTATGCTCCGTGATGTGATGAGTAGTTACAGAAATCGCCTACAAGAATGTCTCGATCGGGGAGGACACCATCTCACTGGAGTTATTTTTAAATGTTGTTTCTTAATTGCTTTTTAATGTAGATTAAGATAGTAACAGTAAAATTTTGAAATATCCATCCGTTGATTTTTTACAGTCACTTCAAAAATGCAGGTTCGACTGGCTCACCCTGTATTTAGAGAGATAAGAAACAATGAAAATTATGAAAAAATATGACAACCGAAGCTTACGTCTTCGAGGGGTACCGGCTCCAGAAGCCATAAATGCAAAACCTTTTCTATCGAGAGAGCACAACAAATTTAAATTGCTCTCGCTGTACTCCAAAGGTTTTGTCAAAGTCCCGGAAGAGAAAATACAATACAAAATACATTAAGCAAATACAAAATCAAGACTAATAGATTAGAATAAAATGATCAAAAACTTACTTGGAAACAAATCCTATAACCAAATTACAGTACTGACTACCAAGCAAAGTTTTTATTTAGGCTATATTGTTATATTTAAAAGATATTTAAAACATTTAGTTGAAACTAAAATTATTTTATGTTAGCAAAATGTGAGTGTTTTACTTGTTTTTTGCTCTTTTATTGTTTTTTGTTCATTTCAGGGTTCTGTAGTTGCTCTGATTTTTCTGATGAAAAATATTTTGTTCTTATTTGTCCTGATTTTTGCTTTTTTTCTTGGTATTCTGGATTTGTATCATTTTTTTTTTATGAATAGTATTGCAGTTTTCAAAATGATTGATTTGTGAAAGATTTAGATTTTTGATTTAAACCTTTTTATTTTAATTAATAATGCTTGTAACATAATAATCTCAAACTTTAATAGCTTAAACTTTTAGAGTGATCAATAATTATGATGCTCAGTTCAGACAAATAGCCGTACCTAAAAGACTTCCAGTTTCCAGTTTTTTGGGAATTCAGTCATTTTCTGAAATGGAAAACTTTATTAACTATTCGCTTTATCAAAGTTTTTCAAGGACATACTGTCATTTACTATTTTCATCAAATGCAGTAATAAATTTTGTAGGATGGAGTTTTGCTGTTACATAATTATTTATTCCTCTCTTTCATTTGATTTTAAAATGATCAATACCAATCAATAATACAGCAATCATATCATAGAATTTTTAATGGTCTGCTGAGGGTTCATCCACCAAATTACTTTTGTACAAAAACGTTAAGCAACATATTTGCTGTGGTTTCGTCTCAGGATTGTTGAAACCTTAATTTAAAATTATTTTATTAATGTAATCTCTTGTTTGTTTACAAATTTTAAATAAATATTGGTATGTGGGTATAATAACTAATTTATGCCAGTTAATTTTTCTAAAGCAACAATATTATTCAATTTTTTTTTCACTATTGACCACAAACTGTTATGAGTTGATCACTGCTTCATTAATAAAATTAAAGTGAGAGCTTTTGAAATTTGCTGCTAAATTAAGTAGATTTAAAATTAAAAATAGTGTGTTTTATTATTCTTTTGCAATAAAATATGCTATTATACTTAAGTTAGAGCACATTATATTGTTTTAAATTTATTAATTGTCTTTTTTTTCTTTTTTTAAAAAATCTGGTTTATGTTGATTTTTTGGAAAATGTCCTTATTTTTTAGAAAAAAATTTCCTGATTTTGTTTTGTTTTGTTGAAAAGTGTTCCAATTTTTTTCTTTCTTCAACAACAAAGCCTAGTATTTTCACAAAATATTTTATTTTCTGATAAATAAATAGATTTATTTAGGTTTATTTTTCTAAAGTGCTCTACGAATTTATATGTATGCTGTACATAACATTATAAAAATTTGTGTTGCGGTTTTATCATGTTATATTGATCATACTTTCTTTCAGTATCTTTTGCTGGGTTTCCCATAAGGGTGAAGGTTTCTCTTTGGAGTACCCTAATATATTTATTCATGCAGTTTCCAGAGATGTAACACATTTTCCTCATGAGTGTTTGTTCCTCATGATTGATGGAAAGTTCTGTAAGTATAACAGTTTTTTTTAAGTGTTATTTTTTAAAAAATATTTTTTTACTAATTTGTAAATTTAAAAAGCTTATAAAATTTTTACTGAATATTGTATGTATTTTTTACTGTGTGAAATTCCATTATTAGCATTTTATTAATGTGTATCTAAATTTTTCTTGTAAATATTAGTATCTTTTTTTAGAAGTTCTTTCATTCTTTTTGACATTTGTCAACCAATTAAATATTTCTCTTTGTCTTTTTCAGTTTCTTGTTTTGGTTTTGGTTTTAGCGTTAGTTAATACAATTTCCAATATTTATTTTTTATTAATTTAATATCAGGTCTGAATGTTTTTCTAAATTTTGACTAATTTTCCGTCTTTTTTTTTAAAAAAAAAACTTTTAAAACTGAGCGAGTGGGAACTGTATAAAATTTAAAACGTAATAATTAACAATAAAACAGAAAGATCTACCACTGAGGCATTTTTGTGATATGCGTTGCTGAGAAAATGAGAAGAGAGAAAGTGCCTTTTTTTTTTATTTAAATTAAAAAATTATCAATTCACTTAGATAAAATATTTCTTTTAAAAATATTAAGTCATTTTGAAAATTTTATGAATGAAGAGTGAAAACCTAGCAAACTTTTTACCCAGATTACGTGACTGGACACACTACCCTTGTAAGGCTATATCAGTTAAGAATAAATTTGNATTCCCCGAGGAACTTCTTGGAAGATCTCTTATTTAAACTACTAACTTCAAGAGGAAACAGTAAAGAGGCGGGGGGGGGAGCTTTTCGGAATCTCATTTACCCATAGCTTTTGAGCTAGAGGGAAGACAAGTTGATTTCAAGAAAAGTATTACTAAGCGCGGGGAGACAGGTCAAAAAAATCCTTTCTTACAGGAAAGTGGTATCTTTTTGGAGGGGACACAACAGGGCGCATTTAATTATATCAGGGTAGGATAAAAGGAGTAAAGGGCAATAGGGCGGATATTTTATATCAAAAGGGCATACGGGGCGGGCCGCCCCGTAAACCCCGCTTATAATGAACCCTGCATCTGACTTGACCAAACACTAGGTTTCTCCATCTATTGATGCTCAGGTTTAAAGATCTTTATCTACAAAATTATTCCGTCAGGTGTTCAGTCTTCCACTCTTTTTGGTTGCCAGTAAGCTTTCCGAAAGTCAGATTCTTAACTGAGTCTCAATATTCCCTTCTATAGATGTGACTCATTTTATTCTATAGAATTTGATAACTGAAATTATGTTTGGTTACTTAAATTTTCCTGTATAATTCGTAATTGTACTGAATCCACCAAACACTGTTAACAGCACCAAAGATGGCCCTTTGTATTTTTCTTTAAAATATTTGTTTTATTTTCCTCAGTATTATTTAAAGACCAGCATATGCTGCCTAAAAGTAGTATGGGTTTCATTAGAGTATTATGTAAGTTTTAGTTTCAATGGAAATAAGCTTTGATTTCAGTTGGTCCCTCAATTCAAAATGACACTTATTAGCCATCGTAAGCCTGTTTTTAATTTCTGTTTTGATATCATTAACTGTAACAGTTGTACTTTAGGTATTTGAACTGACTAACATTTTTTAAAATATACATTTATCTTTTGTGTTAAATTATTTTGTTCAAATTTTTTTATTATGCATTTATTTTGATATATTAAGATGATAACATTGGTATTATATTGCTGTTTCTCTTTATCAATATTATATTTCTCTTAACTGTTTTAAATTATTAGCATTGATTAAATTAATATTATTTTATTTTACTTTAAGAACTTGGCCACTTACAGGGCTGATTGTGCTCCGGAAAAAATCCGGATTTCCGGAATTTTTGCTAAGAGTGATCCGGAAGTTTCCGGAGATCGAAGGTTCAGACGTTTCAAAAAATCCTTGATCACAAAAGCTTCCGGAAATCAAATTTTTAAAGGTGGGACTTAAAAACGCAGTTTATTTTATTTTTTCGTAAGAGAGAGCCAGAGAAATACTTTATAAGCTTATGTTCATGATTAATATTCATTTTTTATCAGTAAATAGTTGTTATAATCATAAACTCAAGAAAGAAAGACATATTTGTAAATATTAATTACTTCTCCAGGTCATCATAGGTATATGTAAATGGTATAGGTATGCGTAAAATTTTAAATATATTTTAATCAAACTAGGAAATACTGAGAAAAGGGAAAAAAAAACTTGTTTAAATTATTTTTTAATTTTTCAATTGAAAAGTTTTTTTTTTTTTTTTTTTTTGAAATTTTTCCGGAATTTTGACTTGGGCTCACAATCACCCCTGCACTTAACAAATAGTTTGTGGCTGAAAAATGTAGTGGTTTTTCTAATTTTGCCAACATTTTACAGTCTTTTAAGAACATTAAGAGAATTTGCGACAAGCATTTTCCTCCGACATACTGCACGAAAAAATGTTCGTCGCATGTTCTTCTGTAAAAGAAAAAAATATTAAGTTCAGGCAAACCTAGAGTAAGTCATGAAGTTTCAATTACTGAAAAAAATACTCCAAAATATTAAAATGAAATCAAATTATTTGACGAGAACTTCCCTGTTGCATAATCTTAAGTTTTCATTTGTATAAATAAATTTGATGAGTTCACAACCATGATTTACAATTTTCGCTAATAATGGCAGTTCTGGTCAATAACTTTAAATTAGGGATACAAAAATATTTAAAGAAAAAAAGTACCTTTACAACTTTTGTTAATTTTATGCTGATGACAACCAAAACAATTAGAAATGAATGACGGAAAACTGGATCCTACCACATGATTTTCCCCCCAATAAAAATGCGAACCAAGCTCGCTTCGCTCGCTACTAACTTAGATACATTGCAAATGCACAAAATTCTAAGAATTCAAAACAATCATTCAAATCCATATAACAACTTTTTTTTAAAAAATAATTACATGTTTTTAGTAAATACTATGTCATTAAAATTAATTTGAATTCAAATAAATGACATGTAATTCGTTAAACCTATTAGAAATGTGCTATAGTATAAAATCTTAAGACAAAATTTCTGAAACTGATATCTCTTTAAAAAGGTTAAAATTTTGGCTATAATTAAGTCTATTAAAAATTGAAATAAGTGAATTGCAATGGAAAAACCTGCATAAACAAAACATTGAATTTCGGAAGAAATCTCATTTGGTGAGAATGCTCTCTCTTGTCAAAAAATACAAAATAAACTGACCTCAAATAAAACTCCAAGGACTTCGAATCAAATAATTAAGGAAACTACTATCAC
>NC_092212.1:74442380-74452380 GCF_043381705.1 Parasteatoda tepidariorum
CAACAAATAATTTAAAAAATGTTTTATTTAAGTGGACATTTTCTTTTTTTTAAAATTTGTAATGTATGTAAAATATTTTGTAACATTTTTATTATTATTTTTAAAAAATCTAAGTCGTTAGGTACTGAATATATTCTGATTTTAATCATTAAATTTTTTATATTTTGTGATTTTAATATATCTTTAGCTTATTATAATTAGGTTTTACTTGGTTTAAAATAATTGTCTTAACCTCAATAAACTTATATTTGTTAGTTTCTTTTTGTCTTGGTTTAGTATCAGTCACTCAAAATAATATTTTTATTAATTTAATGAATTTACCATCTTAATTTATATATTTCTATCTGTTTACACAATTTCTTTCTATTTTTAAAATAGAAAATTTAATGTTTAATCAGAATTCTTTGAGTTTTTCTTTATATTCTTAAAAGCTATGTGAGGTGATTAAAGGCAATTTAATCTTAATTAAATATAGATTATTTGTATTGAAGATTTCTTTATTTAGTTTTTTTTTTAAAAATTTTTAAAGGATGACTGAGTTGAAGAAAAGCTATTCCATTTTTTTAATCTATTATTATTAATCTATGATGTTTTATTTGATGATAAATAATCATTTTTAAGGTCCTTAATTTCTACAAAAAAAGTCCTTAATTTTTTTGATAAAAGTCCTTAAAAGTGCTTAATTTTTGCTTTGATAAAAGAGTGGGAACCCTGAACGGGTTCTGTACTGTATTTGATTTTGAATGGTGATAATTTTGTAAATAAATTGTACTTTGTTTAACATTTAATTGTTTTTTCTATGAATTATCCATTGTATGTCAATCTCAGTACTTACTTTTATGTCATTTTCTGAATTTCTGCCAGTTTCTGCCACAACTGTGGTAGAAAGGGGTTTCTGCCATGCCGGTTTTAACCAGTTTCTACCAGTGGTTTTAACCACTTAGGCAGAAACTTGCCAACCTTGTTTATATTTGATCTCCATTTCTTTTCGTTAATTGCAAGAAAATCAGACTTCTCCGAGGCAGCCCATCTCAACCACGGCCTTTCCCGCTTTCTTGTTCCAGTGAGTCTATAAAGTGGTATCTTTTTTATTGTATTGTCATCACTCATTTGAAACCCGTGGGTCATCCAATTCATTTTTATGTATTTAATAATATTGGTTTGTTTATAAATCTTGCACAGTTCAAAGTTAAGTCTCCTTCTCCAGTTATTGTTTTCATTTACACCACCAAATATACCTTGCAAAATCTTTCTCTCAATTATTGTGATACAAATTTTCTCCAGTTTTGTCATTGCCCAAGCTTCAGAAGCGTATGTCAAGACTGGCCTGACAAGAATTTTGTAGATTAGGAACTTTGTTTTTCTAGAAAGAAAGCTAGATTTAATAAATCTTCTCAGCCCATAGACAAGCAAATTATGTACAACGCAATGTAAGAAACCCTAAATGTTGTTTCAAAGTTGCGTGTTACCCTGTCAACGAAACGAGCCATGCGATGAAAATATCATGTAAATGAAATTACCTTGTCAAAAAATGATCTTGTTGGTGAAACAAACTTGTTGATGAAATGTCCTGTTAATAAATAATCTTTTAAAAACACCTATTTCTTCTTTACGCTAAAAAATTCTTTTTAAAAAAAATTACATTTTTAAAAAACTTAAAATTGGAATTTTTATTTATTTTTTTAAAATATTTTATACGTTTTTAATGATGCTTGTTGTCAAATTTAGGGATGGTACTTCCATGAACTCATAAAAAAATTTGTTTTTTAGTTTAACACTGACTGTTCTTGAAACAGTGCACAATATTGCTTTTATTGCATGATTTGCCACTGTTAAACTCAAAAACATATTATCTACCTTAAAATCCTTTACGAATACCACCATAAAATTTGGCACGCACGTTGCTAAAAAGGAGTTGAGTAAAAAAAGAAATATTTTTTATTAAGAGTGAAAGTTTTAGTTTAGAGTCTTTTAGAAATTTAGTTTTTAACATTAAATCATTTTTCAAAATAACTTTGTCTTATATATCTTATGAAGTGCCATTAAAAACCGAATAATATTTAGTTCTCCGGAACAAATATTATGCATAGGATCTAAACTTGGGTACTTTTTCCAAGTCAGAAACAAGCTCTACAAACTTGTTGAAATCTAAGTTGTCGAATTAAAAACAAAATTCTTTTTTATTGGTTGATTTAATGTAGAATTATTCATGTATTTGTAGCTTTTAGAATTATCTCAATGCAGGGCTAGTTTTTGACGTACATCAATATTTTTTGTTTTTAACCATGGATCAAACTAATAGGTCAGAAAAAAAATTCATTTATTAGTATAACTATTTTTTATTTATAATCCAAGAAGCATGTTGCTGCTGATAATCAAATTTCCTCTATGATTAATAGAGTGAAATTATTCCCGAAAATTTTTTATTTCTAGATAACACTGGTTAATAGTACAGGTCGAACAAAGTTGTTTCTTAATTGGTGAGAAGTGTTGAGAAGGAGAATTATATTTGTACTTAAAACATGGTTTAGAAAAATTCTGTTTCTTTAGATTATCTTCTAGAATTGATTTATTTTAGGGTAATATTGTGCTTTTTATTTTTAAAGTTGATGTGATGTTCCGTGCTCTCACAGATTGTCAAGCATTAAATCCTNACTTATGCAAGATGGACAAATACCTTGTAAAGGCAAAATCTTCTATGATGATGCATCAAAAATATTCAATGCTTTAAAAAGTAGAAGANATGATGCACCAAAAATATTCAATGCTTTAAAAAATAGAAGACGTTAAAAATTTATTATAACAAAAAAAATTATTTTTTTTTTCAAGTCTATTTGTGTTTTTTAGTTTTCAGAAATCGCACTTAACTTTCTGAAATCTCACCCTGTTTTTGAGAAAGGGTGAGAAATTCTCACCCATTTTTTTTCTATGATGAAAACACTGTGTTGTATTAGTGAATATGGTTATTGATTTCAATTCATAATAATTTTTAAAATAAATTGAACAAGTTCTAAAGGAATTTGCGCTTTGTTCCATTTTAGTGTTGCAAGGGAACTCTAAGCGCAGGGGATGGGACATTTCTGCAATGAAAGTGTTAATAGACTTTAACTGTACTAAAAGAAAACACAAATATTTTTAATTCTAAATAGAAAAAACTTCTTTGAAAAAAATGTGCTAAAAAGCAGCAGAAATTTCAGAAAAATGTAGCAATAAAGAAAAAGAAAATGAAGGAAATAAAAATGAAAATATGACCCGAAGCCGACGTATGTTTTCTTACTAGTTTAGACTGATAGTTGAGTTTTTGTTTGTTCATATAATCTATCCTTTATGAACAATATCAGATGAAAAAGTTAATGGACTTTTAATGTATATTTTCATACTAGTTTATATTTATTAGTTTAGACTGAAACTGCAATTTTTTGCTTGTTTACTATTTTTGTTCATATAATTTATCCTTTATGAACTATTTCATATGAAAGTGTTAAAGGACTTTTACTATATATTTTTTTACTAGTTTAGTATTTTTGTTAATATCTTTAATAATAATTTAATAATTTTTAATAATAATTTTTTAATACCATCCTTTATGAACTATTTCAGATGATGAAGGAATTATGCCATCCTTCAACATTGAAAATGGTTTTGTTGAAGGTAATCTATTCTTTTATTTTTTTAGAAGTTTCTTTATTGTATTAAGTATCAACTGTTTGTTATGATAGTTATATAATTTTTTTTTTTAAATTGATTTTTGAAGCATTTTACTATTTTATATGGCCTTGTTTTCATGTTTAATATTATTATTTTGTAACTTATAGATAAAATTTATAATTATTTGTTTAGTTTTTTGTTTAAAAAATAGCTCAGTATGATTGTGGTTTTGGAATTAGCATTTTTTTCTTTTTGTTACTTTAGATTTTTTTAAACATCAAAGAATTCATTTATTTAATTTACATTAAACCTTAATTCTATGAACCATAGAATTTTCATTTTATGTCATTGAAACCATGTGAATTTTATCACATTTAGATATATCATTACTGCTATTACCTACATCAGGGTGCTTGGCGTTTTTAAAAAATGCTAAAAGGTGCTTGTTTTCGATTTTCGTTTTTTTAAAAGCGATTAAAGATGCTTTTTTTATTAGAAGTTTTTGAAAAGTGCTTTAATTTTTCCTTTTCTGAAATGAGATTTTTTTCCATACCATGTTGATTTTTACCACGAATTATGTAAAATGCATGGTTTTTACATTGTTCTATGCAACATTTTCACAATTCATCCAACCACAATCTATTTCTGCTTACTGCCAGTCCGTAACGTATGAAATCGGCAATCATTTTACATGTTTGATGAAATACTTGGGGTTCGCTTGTGCGTACAATGAGCTGGATTTGGTGGGAAGGATTCTTGCACTCTTATGGGCAAATCTGCTGTATTTTGCAATCTGCATCTAAGATTTACTTGAAATCAATTAAATTGCATACGAAGTGCTGCTTCAAGACACACACATTTCTAATCTACAGAGCTTATTTTATCAAGTACATAAGTTGCTATTATTAGAATTTTGTGCCACTAATTATATTTTTTGCTCGCAACTTTAAAATTTTTTTCTGTTCAAATTTATTTTTAAATTGATTTTGTCTTATTTTCTAGAAGAGGGTGATGAGGAAGATGAAGGTGAATATGACATGGATGAAGATCAGTTTGAAGATGCAGAAGCTTAAAAACATAACTCCATATTCCCTTCCTTTTGTATAAATGTTGTCCATCAATACTTTCATGTGTCACTCGTATCATGTGTAATGTATTTCATGTGTAACTCGTTTCATGTTAATGTTTGTATAAACATTAAAATTTCATAAGTGTTTCATTGCTCTCTTTTCTTAACTGGTCATTAGAATTCACAGAAATTTTAATACAGTGAAGCCTACAAAGTTGACCACTTTCTGAGCAATGCTTGAGAGGTCAATTTAGGGGGATGTGTAGTTNATATACTCTCTTCTCTCTATATAGGCAAAGCATTTAGGTATTATATTTGAAATTAATTATTGCCACAACAAGCATTGTTGCTTCTAGTAAAATAGAAGAGAATAATTTTTAAAATTGGTCTTAGATTAAGGTCCTTGAAAATTTTGTTGAGGTCCTTGAAAAGTCCTTGAATTTCAATCTCTTCATAGAGTGGGAACCCTGTTATATCATGTTATTCCTATGTATACTATGTTATTCATGTAATATGTTATTCGTATATAACAGGGTGCATAGCTTTTTTAAAAAGTTCTTAAAGGTGCTTATTTTTGATTTACGTTTTTTAAAAGCCCTTAAAGGTGCTTTTTTTTATTCGTGGTTTGTAAAAAGTACTTGATTTTATCTTTTAAAGAGAGATTTTTTTTCTTTGCCCTGTCAATTGTCATTCTAAATTACGAAAAATGCATAATTTTCACAATTTTCTCTGCACTATTTATCAGAAATTAGTTATTTTATCATGAATTTGAGTGATTTTATGTTTCTAAATTAAGAACTTTAAACAATAGGAAAAAAATAGTTTTTATTCCTGCACAGATCGTAATTATGATTTTTATTTTTTTGGAAAGTGATTAAAAATGTTTTTTGGGTGCTTAAAAGTATTTAAAAGGTGCTTTTTTTGTTGAAAAATCTGGCTTCACATCCTGTATAAAATAAAATTAAGGTAACTGTAAATATATGTCGCATATGTGCTAAATTTTTTAGCATGACTTAAAAATTTTATTTAGCAACTATGCCATACACAGTAGGCAGGGTTGCCACTTCGCAGAAAGAACAGAGAATTAAAAAATAACTGGAAAAATATAGGGAATTTTGTTCTTATGTTATTTGTATTTGTTTCTTATTTTCGTTTTTTAAAAAATGGTGACCATTTAATGTGTAACCTATGGTATATTCAAAACTGATGTTCCAACTGTACTAAACTATTTAATTTGCTATAACATTATTTAACTATTTCCAGCAGTTAAAACTTTGATAGTTAGTCCGATATAGCTCATACACGATTGCAGTAAATGTGTTTCCTCTTAAAATACTGTGTATAATATGTACAGGGAAAACACAATTTTTTTTCCCTCCAGATTTGAGTTCCAAGCCCGGTAGAACGCTGATTATCCAGAATAATAAAGACCAGATAATGAAAAATAAAAGCATTTATAAAAATCTCCTATGAGAATGTTTTTAAGTAACTTACCTTCACTCTTTTTCCAGACTTAGGATTGGGAATTATAGTAGTGCCTATTATAGCATATTACTATGGCGTTTTTAAAATTTTATTACAAACCTTACTTGCCACCCACATTGAAACTGGGCAGAAAGAACACTAGGTTCTTTTCAAAATCAACGAAAAAGAAGAGATTTTTTTACCCCTTCAGATTTTCTAAAAGTAAAATAAAAATGCTTTTGCATTTCAGGATGGAAAACTTATGGTCTTTGAGTCATATGGATACTTGAAACAATCTGGTAAATCGGCATTCAGATTACGGTGCTTTACTGTACCTTAAAAAAATTAGGCAAAATTATTTGCAGTTTGTTAAACTTAATACTTATCTGATTAGTTCAAAAAATTAGATATGCTCTTTTTGTTAGTTTGCATACCAGCTTACTAGAACATATATGTAATTAAAAAACTTAGCAGTATAGTTATTTCACCATTTTAAAATGTATTTGTTATATTTGAAAACTTATTTGTTACAAAATCCTCTATGAGTTTCTATTATTGTAAACTCATCAAAAGGTTTAGGTTTACTTTTAATACTATTTTGCTAATTTAGTGAAATATTAAATAGAATAGAAAAATTCTGAAAAAAGTTTTCATTATAGTCAATAATTTGCTGTCTATAATATTAATGAAAGTATTGAGCTTGAATGAATAAAAAACTAGAAATTTTTTCAGCAATTATTTTGTAATATTTATATTATTTTAACTATTTTATTTAGGTGCTTAACTTATTACATTGTTTTTAATAATTTTAAGTATTAATAATTTATTTTGTCAGCATTTTGTTGTATGTAAAAACAAAATTAAAAATCTGATTTATATTTTTAAAAAATCCTATTTGATTATAAAGAAATCTTGATTTTTGAAAAAATTTTCTTAACAAAATAATGGTTTTTACTAATTTCAGGAAAATAGTTTCACCGTATTAATATACAGTGAAACTTGTATATTATTACAGTGAAATAATTACCTATTATTATTAAATAAAAGAGTTGGGAAATCTCCGATTGCTCCAAAATTCCATCCCCCCGCCCCCACCCCAAAATACACCAAAATTCTAATACTATTTATTTAGCCAAAAATGGTGCCAAATTTGTATTCAAAAATTAATTTTGGTGCTGTAAAACAGCAAATAATTGTCATTTTACACCTACATGTCGATTAATGTGTTTAGTTAGGTTCTTTCCCCCCATCTAATAGAGCATGTCAAGAAGCTATTACTAGAATATAATAGAAATAAGTGTTATAATGCATCAAATTAGCCAAAAATTGTAGAGGGAATTTAAAAAATAAATTATGATGCTTTCTTTGGGATATAACATGGAGGCGGCACCAGCAGATCTATGTAAGCAAAATTATAACCGAACTTTTGAATAAATATGAACTAAAATCTTTTTCGTATCAATCTCTTTTTCTTCTTTATTTCTGAAACGTATCAAGTTACATTGTCGCTTTTTCTTGATGCTGGCTTTGATCTGCCCTAATTACAATCCTAAATTGTCTAAAGACATTTTCTGCCAATTGAAGAAATTTGGACGGGCATATTGATTGGACAGAGTGCGTAGCGTTTTTAAAAAGTGCTTAACTGTGCTCATTTTTTATTTCCATTTCTTAATAGCTTTGAAAGGTGTTTTTTATACTGGGTGTTTGTAAAAGGTGCCCAATTTTCTCTTCTTTAAAAAGAAATTTTTTTGCCATGTCCCTTGTTGTTATAAACACGTAAAAAAGCGTGATTTTCATAATGTTCTGTTAAATGTATTCACCACTCGTTGAGGCAATCTGTTCCTGCATATCGTTGTACAGTGCACAAACAAAAAACAAAACTGGTCACTCTCAATAACTCTTGATCTAATGAGTGGATCTTCACATTTTAAGACTCATTCTTAATGGTTGTGGACTTAGTTATGGAGGGTAGCCGCAATTTGGGAAATATGGACCAAAGTTTTGCCCCCTTAATGTTAATTTTGAGTATTTCGTTAAGCAAATTGAAAAAATTTTGCCAACAGTTAGAAAATTCGTTTATTCAAAGATAATGTAGTAAATGTTGGTAAATATTTATTATTTTATTTAATAATTGTCTAAAAAAGTTTGAATTGTAAGCCATTTATATTTATTGTATACCATTTTAAGTAGTTTTAAAGTGTATTTAATTTTGCATGGCCAAATACGAAATCTGAGCGAAATTCGTTGAATAGTTCCTGAGAGATGGAATTTTAGAGGAGTCTTATATTTAAAACTTGATTGCTCAGGGAAAAAAGGATAAAGAAAAAATAAGTTTTATTTACTGCGCATAAGCTGTAAGTATATAGAACTCATAAAATAAGTTCAAAATATAGAGCAAATATGGAAAATATTAAAAATTGATGAAAAGAGAGATTATTAAAATGAAATAATTAAGCAAAATGCTAAAAAATATATATATTTAAAAGTCGAAAAATGAAAATATATATTCTCTTTATCAGCTCACACGATTATATCCGCACTCACACTCCTTTTTGTGGATATAATCGTCTGCTTTCTAATATGTATTTTTTTAGCTTTTTTTAAAAATTATTTTTCATTTTATTTTAATAATTTCTCTTTTTATTAATCTCTCTATATTTTGAACTTATATATGTTTTCTCTATATCTTTGCTAATACATATATATGCGATATTTTTTATCCCTCTACGTTAAATTGTTAGCATGCAATATTAAGAATGTTTTTTTCATTGCATTCGTGCCATGTTAAGCTCTCATAGAAACAGCATCGGTTCAAAAAGTTTAAAAAAAAATTGAACACCAGAATATTTTGAGGAAAATTAATATCTAATTAAAACTCGCTAGGCTCATAGTTTAAATGCTAATGTAACTTGGAGTGCTGGAAACGAGTTAGGTACATTATTTACGTCGCACTAAAGTGTTAAAAACAAAGAGTGAGTTCGGAGAGTGTTTAAAATCAGTTAAAACATCAGCTATAAGTTCCGATCAGAAAAAGAAGAAAAAAAATCAGTTAAAACAGATCTATCCTTTAATGTTATACGATAATTATTTCACAATAATTTCTTTGTAATACTATCCCAAAATTAATGAACATCGGAAAATCATTAAAAAAAACCCTGTTGCAATTGGAAATTAGAACAATTTGAAGCCACCTTTTGACCACAGATTCACTGGCGTACGCAGAGTTTTTTCAAGGGGGGTGTTCATAATTTTCTAAAATTACTAAAAGAAATTCGAGTAAGTAATAAAGCACTATTATTTCCCTAATTTAGACAGCTAACAATTTTGACTTCTTATTTAGACAGCATTGTTTAGTTAAATTTTGATTTGATTTTTTAAGTTTAAGAACTATGGTGTAATATTTTCTCGCATGTAATATCTTCTGAAAAAAGTCCAATGTCATATGGGTGAGAAGTAACACTTTGAGGGCCACTTTCACATTCATAAGATTTTGTTATGCTAGAAACGTTTTCTTCAACGGAAGTATCACATTTCTGTTCAATAGAAAAACTTACATTGGTGCCAGATGCTGTCACCTCACTAATTTCAGGTCGTGATTTTTTCTCAAAATGATTAAAAATTGTTAAATTCTTGCGTTTTGGCATCCTAAAGATCCAAGAACAGCAAATATATACATATATTTATTGGCATAGAAATATCCGCTATGCTACGATCTCAAAGTTTCGAGCTGGAATGAATAACTTCAACGAGCACAGTATCTCCAATGGTATTGTTACTGATTTCTTCACTAGTCGAAATAGTGGCGACGACGGGTTCGGC
>NC_092212.1:74452426-74487409 GCF_043381705.1 Parasteatoda tepidariorum
GACGCCTACGCAGGTCCATCAAGAACAAAAGACCGGGGCTGCTCACGGAGGGTGTGGTTCTGCTCCATGATAAAGTGCGTCCACACGTCTCCAGACTCACACACATGGAACTGGCCAAGTTCAAGTGGGAGACGTTGGACCATCCGCCCTACAATCCGGACTAGTCGCCCTGCGATTTCCATGTGTTTGGTCTACCTGAAAGGGAAGCTCTTCAACTCGGACGACATACTCAAGGACGCTGTGAAGGACTGGGTGTCGTCAAGACCACAGGAATTCTGGGAACAAGGAATCCTGCGGCTTGTTCATCAGTGGGATCGCTGTGCACAGGCCTATGGTGTATATTTTGAATAAAGTCTACATTTGTACCCACCGTGTCGTTTCGTACCTTTTCATTTGATCACCCCTTGTACAACTGATTATTTTTATATAAAAAAAATTCTTGATTTCAGTTAATATTTTTTATTTAAGTTGCTTTATAGATGTATTTTTTAAATAGTATTTTTTTAAACAGTCTGATTTCAATGATATTTAAGCTTTTATCCAGAGAAATAAAGAGAGAGTAGTAAGTATAAATTATTGCTTTATGTTCAAAATATACTTTTTAAAGAAAAGACTGGATGTGGATTAAAGTGATGTGAAACTTTTAAATTCTTATTTTAACTTTCCATTAGCTGTATGTAAAATAATTTGCTATCTATAATATTAATGAAAGTATCGAGCTTGAATAAAAAACTAGAATAATTTTTTTCAGCAATTATTTTGTAATAATTATATTATTTTAACCATTTTACTTTTGTGCTTAACTTATTATATTGTTTTTTTTTTTAATAGTTTTAAGCATTATTAATCTATATTTTGTCTGAAAAAATGAAAAGTCTGATTTATATTTTTAAAAAATTTAATTTAATTATAAAAAAATCTTGATTTTTGTAAAATTTTTCTAAACGAAATAATGGTTTTTACTAATTTCAACTTCACAAGTTTCGCTGTATTGAATAATTATCTATCATTATTAAAAAAAAAGGGTTGGGACATCTCCTCTAATTGCTCCAAAATTCCATTTTTTTCCCCAAAATTGCTCCAAAATACTCTGAAACTCTTAATTTATTTAGCAAAAATCTCAATTTGGTGCCAAATTTGTGTTCAAAAATCAATCTCGATACTCTAAAACAGCAAATAATTATCATTTTACACCTATATGTCGATTAATGTGTTTAGTTAGGTGCTTTCTGCCCATTGAATAGAGCATGTCAAGGAGCTATTAGTAGAATATAATAGAAATAAGTGTTATACCCATCAAATTTGCCAAAAATTGTAGAGGGAATTCGAAAAACTAGTTACGATGCTTTCTTTGGGACGTAACACGGAAACAAGATAGCGCACCAGCAGATCTATATAAGCAAAATTATAGCCCAACTTTTGAATAAAATGAACTAAAATCTTTTTCTTCTTTAATCTTTCTCAAATGTATCAAGTTACATTGTTGCTTTTTCTTGATGCGGTCGTTTGATCTTTCCTAATAACAATCCAAAGTTGTTTAAAATTCTTTTTAAATTTTTTCCGCCAATCGAAGAAATTTGAACGTGCATATTAATTGAGATATAATGAGATACAGGGAGTGTAGCGTTTTCAAACAGTTCTTAACTGTACTTTTTTTTTTTTTTTTAATTTTCATTTCTTAATAGCTCTGAAAGGTGCTTTTTACATTGGGTGTTTGTACAAAATGCCCTATTTTCGTTTCTCTAAAAAGAACATTTTTTGCCATGTTCGCATGTTGCCATAAATATGTAAAAAGCGTGATTTTCACTAGTTTTCGTTAAATGTGTCCCGCAGTGGACTGATCGTTAAGACACGATTCTCATCAGATCATCGAAGTCAAGCGTCACTGGCTGCGGTCAGTGCGCGGGTGGGTGACCCACTTGGATCAGTCTGCGTAGGGACCGAGGGTGTGCGGTATTGGTCCTCGTTAAACTGTGCTACCGTAAAGTGCTCGACTTCGCGCGCAGGTCGTCGGGCTACCAAAGCAGGGGTGCCATCCCCTCTGCAGAGGATCAAAATTGTGATGGCATGTCTTCGGATCATCCTCAGGGATGTTTCCCAGACCGTCGCTAATAGCCCATTGGGCAGCTCTAGTGCGACGTAAATCAACAACAACAACAATCGTTAAATGTATTCACCACTCATTGAGGCAATCTGTTCTTGCATACCGTTGTACAGTGTGTCAAAGAAAATACGGATCACCCTCAATAACTTTTAATCTAATGATTGGATTTTCACGATATTCTTATTGGTTGCAGACTTAATTATAGGGGGTAGTCACAATTTTATGAAATATGGTTCAAAGTTTTGCCCCTTAATGTTAATTTTGCGTATTTCGCCATGTCTCGAGAAATTTTTAAGCCAACTGAAAAATTTTGGCCCACAATTATAAAATTCGTTTATCCAAAGATAATTCCTTACAAAATAAAATTTTAGTAAATAATCAATATTTTATGTAATAATAGTCGAAAAAATTTTGAATTGTAAGCTATTTATATTTATTGTACAAAAATTATCTCATTTTAAAGGATTTAATTTTTCATGGCTAAATACGAAATTTGAGTAAAATTGGTTGAATCCTGAGCAATAGAATTTTAAAGAAGTCGTATATTTAAAACTTGATTTCTCAGGGACTATTCAACTGATTACGTTCAAATTCTGTATTTTGCAACTTGTAAAATAAGATACTTCAAAATGATGTGAAAAATTGTGTGCATTGCAATTCAAAAATTTTTCGACTATTATTAAATAAGGTAACAAAAAATTATAAATATTTACTAAAATTTATTTTTTGCATGGAATTATCTTTGGATAATCGAATTTCATAATTGTAGGCGAAAAAATAGCTTAAAAATTTCTCGAGATATAGCATAACGCGCAAAAAATAAAATTAATATTAGGGGTCAAAACTTCAGACCGCTCTGCTGATCAAACTATGGGAACTATCTTTCCCAGATTGTGGCCACCCCCTACATTTTGGGGGGTCAGAAATCCAAATACTTCGAAAAAAAAGGTATGTTTATTCAAAGTATGTTTTCGGGCATTATTTCGCAACTTAAAATATCGTTTTCACTGATTAATTAGCATATTTGAGGTCACCCCCTCGAACCATTAAGATTGGGTCCGGTGGTCCGTTTTTTATTTTGCGCACCGTACAAACTTTGTTCAACACGTTTTCTTTTAATAAAATTATTTGAAAAAACATAAATCTCACTAATCTCTAAAAATGTGAATTTAAAAAAATATTAACAAGAAGAATAGCAGGCTTTTAACATTATAATTGTAAAGACATTTTAATAGGAATTTATGGAGCATGATTATTCCCACCATTTAACAAGTTTTTACAAGCTCTTGAGAATTTAATAATATGCTGAATCATAATCATCCTAATATATATATGTGTGTGTGTTTTTTTTTTAATTTTGAGACATATATTATTTAAGAGACTTCTATAACATGTGAATTTCAAAAATTCATTTTTATAATTTTATTTATCATAATTTTCTAGATAAAAATAAGCGAAATGCGATTTTTCTTAAAATTTGGTGAAAATGCAGGAGAATCAGAAGTAAATTTTTAAGAACAAAAAATTTTTTCCAGCTAAAATGATAAAAGATTAGCAAGGTTGTTACAGTATTAATTTTCATTGATCCGATAGTACAGGACCGCGAAACTTTTGACTCGGATCATTATAAAATAATTATCTATGGTCCCCTGGACCAGCAATCAATATTAAGGAATGGTATGCTGTTATGATTTTCAGTTTTGTGTTTGTTACAAAATAGCATATTTCATTTTAATTGGAAACATTACAATCTTTGTATTGTAGTTTCCACCCAAACTTCTGAAAGTGTAAGGTCTACATTTTTCTTAATTCTTAACCTTTACGCTGTGAATTGATCGTAAGATGCGGTTCCCAGTAAATCTCCGAATTTAAAACATCTCTGGTTGCCCCCTGCACATTGAAGAAAAAGAAATTGCTATGTGAAACTGACATATAAAGTAGTGATGTTTTGTTAGCTTCAAAAATTATATCAATTTAACAATAAATTCGATTCAGGCAGTTGAGCCCGAATTTAGTGTAATTAAATATGTTTGCTATTTTTTTAAAAAGTACTATAAAGACAAGGATTAATATTAATAACAATTGTTATCTTTTTTTAAATACAAATTTATGTTGTTGGTCCTTGTCATGCCGCATAATCATTTACGTCGCACTAGAGCTGCACAATGGGCTATTAGCGACGGTCTGGGAAACATCCCTGAGGATGATCCGAAGACATGCCATCACAATTTTGATCCTCTGCGGAAGAGATGGCACGCCCGCCGACCTGCACGCGAAGTCGAGCTCTTTACGGTGGAACAGTTTAACGAGGACCAATACCGCATACCCTAGGTCCCTACGCAGACTGATCCAAGTGGTCACCCACCCGCCCACTGACCGCAGCCAGTGATGCTTGACTTCAGTGATCTGCTGGGAATCGTGTCTTAACGATCAGTCCACTTCGGGACTACAAATTTTTAATTCTCTAACTGTATATTATTCTGCGTTAAATGAAAATTTCATAAATTTATAAGAACAATCCCAATTTTTAATGACCAGAGGTTTGGCAATAACACTGGTTCGATCCATTAAACGTTCGTATATTATATGTTTGTGTACTCACATTCAATAAATTCGGTATTCAAAAATTAATTTTTCCAATATATATTTCTTTATTTTATTTCCAATGAGCTGCACAATCAGTCTTCCCGTTGAGCAGACCTAGTACGTTCTCCAGAAGTGGTATCCACTCTTTCAGGACCACCACAATGGGTGGGATACCGTTGGCCATGTTAATTTGGACGTCTAGTTTCTACCACACTAGATGGCAGCACCGAGACTCTATTTGGATGCTAAAGTGTACTAGGAGTTTTAATTTTGCCGGAAATGCCAAGAGCCAATAAGACACTCCAGGGATCTTTTACATGCCGCATAATCATATGACATGGCCGCTGAGGATTTTCTGCATCTCGAAAATCCGGTGTCTGGGCCGGGAGTCGAACCCGCAGACTTGGGCTCAGAAGGTCGACGACAAACCAACTGCGCCACGCAGACACTTTTTTTCCAATATATTAATCATTTTATTTTAATTTATACCAGATTTCATTTATACCTTTTGAAGCTGTGATCCCAATGCATCTTTCGCCCACCATAGTATATCTTTTTTAAAGATAGTGGATTTGAGTAATGATCAAATGATAGTAGAATCCAGTACCGATAAAATTATAACGAGCCCGAGAACTGGTAAAAAATGGGTTTGATTAAGGATCAAATGATAATAAGTTCGAGCACGGATAAAAAAAAAAGAGTGGGTTCTAGTAATGATTAAATAAAAGCCGATTCGAGTGCCGATTAAAAGATACTGGGTCTGAGTATTAAACAAAAGATAGCAGCTTAGATAAGTTTTAAAATGGTAGTGGGTTCGACTAGTGATCAAATGAGAGTAGGTTAGAAACTGATCAAATATAGCAGGTTCGAGTACCGATAGAAAGATAGTGGATTCGAGTATTAAAAAGAAAGGTAGGTAGGTACGCCGCACTAGAGCTGCACAATGGGCTATTGGCGACGGTCTGAGAAACATCCCTGAGGATGATCCGGGGACATGCCAACACAATTTTGATCCTCTGCTGAGGGGATGGCTCCCCTGCTTTGGTAGCCCGATGGCCTGCGTGGGAATTCGAGCACTTTACGGTAGAACAGTTTAACGAGGACCTATACCGCGCACACTCGGTCCCTACGCAGGCTGATCAAAGTGGTCAACCACCCGCTTACTGACCGCAGCCAGTGATGCTTGACTTCGGTGTTCTACTGGGAACTGTGTCTTTTCGATCAGTCCACTGCGGGACATTAAAAAGAAAGAGTGGGTTCGAAGAGTGTTCAAAATCAGTTAAAACACCAGATTAAAGATCCGATCAGAAAGAAAGTTTGTTAAAATCGGAAACTGGAACAATTGCAAACCACTATTTGCCCACAGATTCATGGGTAGACATAAAAATAACAAACGGATCTATCCATTTTACGTTTCACGATAATTATTTCACAATCTACTTCGTAATGCTATCCCGATATTAATCAAAATTGGAACAATTTCAAGTCACCGTTTGACCACAGATTCATACGGATCTATCAATTTATTTTTTATGATAATAAGATCTACTTCGTAATGATATCCCAATATTAATCAAAATAAGTTGAAATCGGGAATTGGAACAATTTCTAGCTGCAGTTTGTCAACAGACTCATTTGTAAACATGCAGATAGAAAACAGATCTATCCTTTAATGTTATACGATAATTATTTCACAATAAAAACTTCTTTGTAATTCTATTCCAATATTTATCAAAATTGGAAAATCATTAAGAACATCAGTCAAAATTGGAACAATTTTAAGCCACCATTTGATCACAGATTCATAGGTAGACATAAAGATAGCATACAGATATATACTTTTATGTTTCACATTAGCTATTTCACAATAAGACCTTCTTTGTAATAATATCCCAATATTAATCAAAATCAGTTTAAATCGAGAATTGAAACAATTACTAGCAGCAGTTTGTCCACAGATTCATATGTAGACATACAAATGGAAAACAGATCTATCCTTTAATGTTATACGATACTTATTTCACAATAATTTATTTGTAATACTATCCCAATATTAATGAAACTCGGTAAATCATTTTAAAAAAATCAGTTACATACCTGCCAATTTTTAATCCCTTCCATTATGATTTTTCCCAGTGGTATTAAAATGGATTAAAAATTTCAATTTTAAACAAATACGTTGTATTTGCATACCCTCCAACTTATGAGGAGTTTGAAAATAATTCTTTCTAGTGGTAGCGAACCAAAGTAGAAATTTTTAAAGCAAATGGATCTCTCATAAAACTTTTATCAGAACTTAAGAATCTAGCCATATGGCCTGCACTTTTATAAGTAATAGTGAACAAGTTACGCTAAAATTAATTTTTTTTAAATATTAAGACATTAATTTTGCTACCGTCTGAAAAGAAGATTTCTGAAACTACGGAAATTCCGTAGCAGTTGGAGGGTATGTATTTGAAAAAGCTTAAGCTGCGTACCCTGATAGTAACGCATATTAATATATATGCTTAACTTTTTTAAGAATAGTGGTGATGAAAATCATTTAAAAATTTAGTTTATAAATTGAAAAATAGTATATATTTACTACCACTTTAAATATAAAAATAAAATTTTACGCCAAATGCGTAAAAGTTGGCAGGTATGCAGTTACAATTGAAAATTGGAACAATTTCAAGTCACCGTTTGACCATAGATTCATAGGTAGACATAAAGATAGCATACAGATCTATACTTTTATGTTTTGCGATTATTATTTCACAATATGAAAACTTCTTCGCAATACTCTCCCAATATTAATCAAAATTAGAAAAATCAGTTAAAATCGGGAATTGGAACTATTTATAGCTACAGTTTATCCACAGACTCATAGGTAGATAGCATACAGATCTATACTTTTATGTTTTGCGAAAATTATTTCACAATAAAACCTTCTTCGTTATATTATCCCAATATTAAACAAAATCAGTTAAACTCGGGAATTGGAACTATTTATAGCTAAATTTTGTCCAAAGACTCATATGCAGACTTACAGATCGAAAACAGATCTATCCTTTAATGTTACGATAATTATTTCCCATTAATTTCTTTGTAATGCTTTCCCAATATTAATCAAAATCGGAAAATCATTAAAAAACTCAGTCAAAATTGAAACAATTTCAAGCCACCGTTTGACCACATATTCATAGGTAGACATTAAGATAGCATACAGATCTATCTTTTTATGTCTTACGATAATTATTTTACAATAAGACCTCCTTCGTTATGCTATCCCAATATTAATCAAAATCGAAACATCAGTAAAAATTCAGAAGTATCAGTTAAAATCGGAAATTGGAACAATTTCTAGCCACAGTTTATTCACAGACTCATAGGTAGACATAAAGATAGCATATATATCTATCCTTTTATGTTATACGATAATCATTTCACAATGAGAACTCCTTCGTAATGCTATCCCAATATTAATCAAACCATTATTGAATTGTTATTCAACTTCTCATCTTATCAAATCATGTTAATATGCAGTATCTTAATCTGTACTCGTGTCAGGAAAATACTAAACAAAGTGTGTTATCCATCTCCCTCTAATAAATTATTATCGAATCATTTTGCTGACGAAATGAAGATAAGCTGCCTAAAATAGATTAGATAGCAAATGTTTACTTTCCTGAAAGTTCAATCTCCTTGATTCTTGCGTTCATGAAAAGATAACAATAACAGCATCTCAAATAGCAGTTTGCATTTCAATAACAGATATGACGGAGGAAATAGGTGAAATAGAATGTTTGCCCTATTTTCGAATCATTTTACATCATAATTGAAATCATGCAATCCTTTGCGCATGATTTGATATCCAGGAATGGAGTTTTTAATTTAATTTAGTTTATTTTTTATTCGCAAATGAAAAAAATAAACGAAAAATACTATTGATATTAAATTCTGACTGTTATTGTTATTGTTGTTAATTTATGTCACACTAGAGCTGCGCAATGGGCTATTGGCGACGGTCTGGGAAACCTCCCGGAGGATAATCCGAAGACATGCCATCACAATTTTGATCCTCTGCGGAGGAGATGGCACCCCCGCTTCGGTAGCCCGACGACCTGCGCGCGAAGTCGAGCACTTTACTGTAGCACAGTTTAACGAGGACCAATACCGCATACCCTCGGTCCCTACGCAGACTGATCCAAGTGGTCACCCACCCGCGCACTGACCTCAGCCAGTGATGCTTGACTTCGGTGATCTGCTGGGAACCGTGTCTTAACGATCAGTCCACTGCGGGACTATTAAATTCTGACACTGACAATGAATGGTGCGATTTTGTTTCCTTTTCTTCCCATGTTTATTTATTTATTCCACCCCCCTCTTTTTTCTCCTTTTTAACTTGAGATTCCAAAAACCTGTCATAAATGAAATAGTTTTTTCTCCTTTCGAATTTATTTTCAGCTCTGACTTTCTTAATAATAAGATAATTGTATTTATAATAAAATTATTTTTCTACCATTTTTATTTTTGAAAGTAATATTAAATTAATCCCTTCTGTAGGTAGGTATTTTATTCACGTCGCACTAGGACTGCACAAAGAGCTATTGGCGACGGTCTGGGAAAAATAGCTGAGGATGATCCGAAGACATGCCATCACAATTTTGATCCTCNGGGGGGGGGGGTGGCTCCTCCTCTTTGGTAAGCCCAACGATCTGCACGCGAAGTCCAGCACTTTATGGTCGAACAGTTTATCAAGGACCGCTACCACGCATCCTCGGTCCCTACGTAGACTGATCAAAATGGTCACCCACCCGCTTACCGACCTCAGCCCAGTGATGCTTTTGACTTCAGAGTTCTACTGAGAATAGTGTCCTTACGTTCAGTCCACTGCGGGACTAATTCTTTTGGAATAATGAGGATAATGGTTGTCCCACTCCACTTAGTTTCGCCAATATAAACCACTAAATTTGTACTCCTTTTGTCCAAAATTAGTAGCAACATTTTAATATTTTCACACTCATTAGTGATACTGATGATTTTAAAATTTTGTTTGAATATTTTTTTTTGCTATGCTGTCAATCAACAACATTTACTTACCAGGAATTCCCTCCGTAAATTTGTACTATGTTAGTTTCAAAAATACAGGAAATCTCAAAAAGTTATGCTCTCACGATATGCTCCATTTTGTAAGGCTTCTTCCACCAAGTAATCGCTTGAAGCTGTCTTCTAGTTAATGAATCGTGAATTCATCAGTAGTATAATTTTATTGGTGTCATCGGAAGTTATTTATGACTCCACCTACTTGAAATATAGCAACTAATTTGGGACAATATTTTCGACAGAAATGTAGCAATTTGGGATACAGGGAGTGGTTAAATTTTTTAAGTTGTTTTAATTTTTTTTTTTTTTGATTAAGCTAAGAAATATAAGAAAATTAAATAGTATGGAACTTTTATTTTTAGGAGTTGTTAAATTCTGATTATCGAAGACCTTGAGTCTGGAGCTAAGAATCTAGGCTTAGTAGTCAATGAATAAAAAAAATTATCAATGAATAAAGTCATCATCATCATAGTTGGCCAGACAGCCCAATGTGAGCCAATGCCTTCCTCTGAAGATTTCTCCATGACGACTTCTGATTCAACTTTGATCTCCAATTCTTTTCATTAATTGCGAGAAAATCAGACTCCACTGAGTCAGCCCATCTCAATAACAGCGGCCTTCCCCGCTTTCTTGTTCCAGTGGGTCTTAAAAGCAGTATCTTTTTTATTGTATTGTCATCACTCATTCGAGTCACGTGGGCCATCCAATTTATTTTTATGTATTTAATAATATCAGGTTGTTTATAAATCTTGTACAGTTCAAAGTTAAATCTCCTTCTCCAGTTATTGTTTTCATTTACACCACCAAGTATACTCCGCAAAATCTTTCTCTCAAATGTTGCGATACAATTTTCTTCCTGTTTTGCCATTGTCCAAGCTTCAGAAGCGTATGTCAAGACTGGACGGACAAGAGTTTTGTAGATTAAGAACTTTGTTTCTCTAGAAAGAAACCCAGATTTAATAAATCTTCTCAGCCCTATTTGCCAGATAGAGTCGGTTTTTTATTTCAGGAGTAATTCGGTCGTCAATGGTAATAATTGATCCAAATCTGTCAAATCTATAAGAATTTATTTCAAGATAGGGGTCTGGGACTCTGTTTCTTGAGAAAAACATATATTTTGTTTTCTCTACATTTATGACTAAGTCCATTTGCCTTGCAGCCACCTCAAGGGCAAGAAATGCCTCTTTCAGGGCAGGAAGGGAACGAGCAATTATATCGACATCATCAGCATATGCAAGTAGTTGTACTGATCTAGTAAAAATGTGACCACTGGTATTGATGTTTGAATCACGAGTAACTCTCTCAAGTGCAATATTAAATGTAATGAATTAAGTATTCCCTCCTTAAATTTGTACTAAATTAGTTTCAAAATTCCAGGGTTCGCTCTCAAAATATGACCTATTTTGTAAGGATTCTTCCACCAAGTAATCGCTTGAAATTGCCTTCGAGTTAATGAATCGTGAATTAATCAGTAGTATAATTTTATTGGTGTCGATCTATTAAACTGCATCGGAAGTTATTTATAACTCCACCCACTTTGAAATATAGCAACTAATTTTGGACAATATTTTCGACAGAAATATAGCCATTTGGAACGCAGAGAGTTGTTGAATTTCTAAAGTTGTTTTAAATTTTTTTTTGATTAAGTGATGCTAAGAAATATAAGAAAATTATATAGTATGGGACTTTTATTTTTAGGAGTTGTTAAATTGTGATTATCGAAGACCTTGATTCTGAAGCTAAGAATCTAGGCTTAGTAGTCAATGGTTAAAAAATTAAATTCACCGCGGTAGCAAGAAAACATAAGACTTGAAACCACTAAGAATGAAAGATTTTGTTTTTAAAACTTATGATGAGCTTAAATATTAGGAAGCCACTGTAAACAATAAAAATCGCGCTAAAACAAAAATTAACAATCTATATATATATATATTTCTCTTACACGGCACCAAAAAAAAGCCTCATTACAACTCCCCGAATGGCAACGTTAGAAAATCAACCAATGATTGCTGCTAAAAATGTCACATGGCAAATGTCACATGATTTGGCTCAACATATAGCGCTTTTAAAAACGGAAACAATAACCAGAGTGAGCATTATCAGGTTGTTCAATTCAGATTCATGCCCTAAAAACATGATAATATTTAATTTAAACTCAATTAGGAATTAATTAGGCTGGCCTTCTCCATGACTATAAATAAGTCACAAGGTCAGACTTTTGAGAAAATCAGTTTAGTATTGACTAAACAAGTTTTTAGTCATGGACAACTTTATGTTGGCCTGTCAAGAGTTAAGTCATTTGACAGCCTTTCAGTAATTGCTCCAAGATGCCAAATCTATAATTGTGTTTTCAAAGAAATTCTAAATGCTTAGTGTTAATTTCTTAGAGCTTTGCAGAAAAAAATGTTTTTTGGAAAAAATTTAATTGAAACTTCTATTGGCAGTAGGCAAGGGGAACTGCCAAAATCAAAACTCCCCGATTAGAAATGCAGCATGGCGACCTCCACGTGGTATTTCTCGGGTAATGCTAACAGCCATGCATTTTAATTTATTGTATGTAAAACATCCTTATTTTGTTCTAAAATGTTATGTACTTTATCACAAATGTTAATTAATATAGAAATTGATTTCAATAATGCTGATCACCAAAAAATATTTCATTTGGCGATAAAACAAATTTTTGTGTTCTTGAAAATGAAAGACTTTTTGAGGGTTATTATCTCATAAGGAAAAGTAAGGGTTTAAAGTTTATATTTTTAAATAATAAAATTTTTTTCTGAAACTTTCTGAATTTCTAGCATTAACTAATTTATTATACACATTTAGTTGAATTTACAATATTTGATAATTTATTTTGCTAATATGTTTTTCATTTAGCTAATGTTTTGATCACCATGTACAATCACATAATGTACATAATGTTTTTCACCATGAACAATCTAAATAGCTAATATACTTTTTTAAAAGCCAATAAGAACATTGATAGAATTCTTCTACATAAGTACAATACTATGTCTTTGATGATAAAATACTATGTCTTTGATGATAATATATTATGTCTTTGTGCTAGAACATTGTGTTCATTGGCGAGCGAGCGCAGCGAGCCATGGTTCACGGCGTGAACCACATAGGATTGCGTAGCAATTCTCGGGGGTTGGCGAGCGTTAGCGAGCAGGGGGTGGAGCCTCCTAGTAGAATAAAAATGTCTAGTAGATGTTAGTTTGGAATTGCTAGGAAAATTCAAATCAAAATACTCGGTTAAAAAAATAATACTATGTAAGTCCTTGGTTGGAACAATATTATATTAAAGTGAGTGCTGGGAAATTAGTAAATCGAAATAAAATAGACTACTAATTAGAAAAAAGCTCTTGAAAAAATATTTGGAGTGGACAATAAGTCAGATCAGAAATCTTTAAATTTCTTTAATGATACTATTTGTTTATACTTTACATCATAAATAATTCTGATCATAAATAATAAGTCAAATTTTTTGCCATAGATGGCGTCACTGGAAAACAAGAACAATCACACCCCTTTTTGCCAAAATGGTCGACGGCAGCAACTACAACACAAAGTATAATGATAACAATAAAGATTTTTTTTTTTTTTTTTTTGAACGAAAATGAAAAAAACAATTTTTTTCATGTTGTCCTTAATATATGTTTTTTTAAGATAAAGAAAACCATTCTTAGCCGGTTTAAAAGTGCCTATTTTTATAATTTATCTAAAACGAATTTTTGTGAAAAAATGTTTTTTTCTTTCTTTTCAATATTTATCTAATCATTGTAACGTTAGAAATTACGCAAATCTCAGCATACTGGCTCGAAGCGCAATTTTCCGATTCATTGAATCTGATAGTCACACAGAGTTGTGGTAGACCAATGTTTGGAGAATTTACTGGTTTATACAACATAAATAATAGTGAGGGCAAAAATTAATAAACTAGGTGGACCGTATAGTATCTCACGTTTGTGAATTATTACCTTCGTAACTGTTAAAAAACAACAACTTTAGGTTGAGTTATGAAATCCTGAAGTGTAAAATGACGCATCTTAGGTCGATAAATTAATACCTATAAAAATACAAAAATATATACTAGGTTACGAAATAACAACCTAATGAAGAACATGGAATACCTCACGTTAATAAAAAATAACCTTCCCAAGTTTCAAAAAATACACTTGAGGTTGATCTATAATAACCGGAAGTTTAAAAGGGCACACCTCAGGTAGATAAATAAATACCTCAACAACTATATAACTCCACGCTTGAGGTTGAAAAATAATAACCTAAAGCAGAACATCGAACACCTCACGTTCATAAGAAACAACCTATCCAACGGTCGAAAAATACATTTGAGGTTGATCTATAATAACTTGATGTGTAAAATGACGCACCTTAGGTTGATAAATATATACCTCTATTAACATAAAAATATATGCTTGCGGTTAAAATGTAATAACCTGAGGTAGAACATAAAACACCTCACGTTAGTAAGAAATTACCTTTACAACTATAAAAAAATACACTTGAGGTTGATTTAGAATAACATAAAGTGTTAAATGAAACACCTTAGGTAGTTTTTGTAATTGCAGGTGTAAAAAAAAATATACTTCAGGTTAGTAAGTAATAACCTAAGGTTGAAAGCGAAACACCTTAAAGTAGTAAATATTTACCTCTCCACAGATCTACCTGTCCACAGAAATATGTCACCTCAGGTTGATACATTTATACCTCTGGAGGTATATTTAAGGTATATTTGAGGTAAATTTTGAGGAGTTTTACATTTACACCCTTTTCAACTTAACGGCATATTTAAATAACAACCTCCTTCTTACCTTTGAAAAATACCTCGAATTTTCCGTAAGGGTCGTCTATTACATATTTCTTAACCCCATGGCTTTTTAGTCTGCTGCAAAATTTTTTTCCACTCACACGTTGACTGCTTATTACCAAATGCACTTGAAAAAGCCTCAAGGGATAGAGCATTCGCCTCCCAATGAGGTGTACGAATACCGGCGGTGGCTGATTGATCTGAATTCAACTTCAGACTCAAACCCATAACTGTGCTGACTCAAAATATCATCAGGGGTAGATGGATCATAGGTAAGAGTACCCTTGTCATCAGACTAACCGTGGGACGTTTTCGTGGTTTTCCATGGCTACTTTGTCCCAATGCTTAATCCAAGAGCTCCCTTGTCTTCTGGGTTNTTAGGAGTTGTTAAATTCTGATAATCGAAGATCTTGAGTTTGAAGCGAAGAATCTAGGCTTAGTAGTCAATGAATAAAAAATTATCAATGAATAAAGCATTCCCTCCTTAAATTTCTACTGAATTTGTTTCGAAAATCCAAAATCTCAAAAATTTCACTCTCAAGATATGGCCTATTTTGTAAGGATTCTTCCAAGTAACCGCGTAAAACTGTCTTCTAATTAATGAACCGTGAATTCATCAGTAGTATAATTTTATTGGTGTCAATCTACTAAACTGCATTGGAAGTTATTTATGACTCTACCTACTTGAAATAAGCAACTAATTTGGGACAATATTTTCGACAGAAATGTAGACATTTGAGAAGCAGGGAGTAGTTGAATTTCTAAAGTTGTTTTAAATTTTTTTTTCTGACTAAGAAATTTAAGAAAATTAAATAGCATGGAACTTTTATTTTTAGGAGTTGTTAAATTCTGATAATCGAAGATCTTGAGTTTGAAGCGAAGAATCTAGGCTTAGTAGTCAATGAATAAAAAATTATCAATGAATAAAGCATTCCCTCCTTAAATTTCTACTGAATTTGTTTCGAAAATCCAAAATCTCAAAAATTTCACTCTCAAGATATGGCCTATTTTGTAAGGATTCTTCCAAGTAACCGCGTAAAACTGTCTTCTAATTAATGAACCGTGAATTCATCAGTAGTATAATTTTATTGGTGTCAATCTACTAAACTGCATTGGAAGTTATTTATGACTCTACCTACTTGAAATAAGCAACTAATTTGGGACAATATTTTCGACAGAAATGTAGACATTTGAGAAGCAGGGAGTAGTTGAATTTCTAAAGTTGTTTTAAATTTTTTTTTCTGACTAAGAAATTTAAGAAAATTAAATAGCATGGAACTTTTATTTTTAGGAGTTGTTAAATTCTGATAATCGAAGATCTTGAGTTTGAAGCGAAGAATCTAGGCTTAGTAGTCAATGAATAAAAAATTATCAATGAATAAAGCATTCCCTCCTTAAATTTCTACTGAATTTGTTTCGAAAATCCAAAATCTCAAAAATTTCACTCTCAAGATATGGCCTATTTTGTAAGGATTCTTCCAAGTAACCGCGTAAAACTGTCTTCTAATTAATGAACCGTGAATTCATCAGTAGTATAATTTTATTGGTGTCAATCTACTAAACTGCATTGGAAGTTATTTATGACTCTACCTACTTGAAATAAGCAACTAATTTGGGACAATATTTTCGACAGAAATGTAGACATTTGAGAAGCAGGGAGTAGTTGAATTTCTAAAGTTGTTTTAATTTTTTTTTTCTGACTAAGAAATTTAAGAAAATTAAATAGCATGGAACTTTTATTTTTAGGAGTTGTTAAATTCTGAAAATCAAAGACATTGAGTCTGAAGCGAAGAATTTAGGCTTAGTAGTCAATGAATAAAAAATTATCAATGAATAAAGCATTACCTCCTTAAATTTGTACTAAATTAGTTTCAAAAATCCAGGCGTCGCTCACTCTCAAAATATGCTCTATTTTGTAAGGATTCTTCCACAAAATAACAGCTTAAAACTGCCTTCTAATTAATGAACCGTGAATTCATCAGTAGTATAATTTCATTGGTGTCGATCTACTAAACTGCAACGGAAGTTTTTAATGACCCCACCTACTTGAAATAAGCAACTAATTTGGGACAATACTTTCGACAGAAATGCAACCATTTGGGACAGAGGGAGTGGTTGAATTTCTGAAGTTGTTTTAAATTTTTTTTATGATTAAGTGATACTAAGAAATTTACGAAAATTAAATAGTATGGAACTTTTATTTTTAGGAGTTGTTAAATTCTGATAATCGAAGACCTTGAGTCTGTAAAGAACAATCTAGGCTAAGCAGTCAATGAATAAAATATTGAAACCATTGCAGTAACAAGAAAACACAAGACTTAAAACCACTTAAAATAAAAGATTTTGTTTTTAAAAGTTATGATGACTTTAAATGTTAGGAAATGGGGCCCACCCGAGAAAAGCTGCGCAGAGCGTGGAGGTAGCGGGTTCGAATACCGCTGTTACCTTGGATGCATCTTTGCGCTGTCCTTCTCTGTATTGTGCTCTCTGTCTTTCTATCTGACAAAGGTTTACAAGCCTAAATTGAGCACACATGCATGCAAATGTATGTAATTCCAATTAAAAAATTAAAAAAAATATTAGGAAACCATGGTAAACAATAAAAATCATTCTAAAACAAAGATTAACAAAAGAATAAAAATATCTAATAGATGTTATTTTGGAATTGCTAAGGCAATTCAAATCAAAATACCTGGTTAAGGAAACAATGTTACAACTGCGTAAGATCTTGGTCAAACTATATAGAAATGAATGCTATGGGCAATTAATAAATCGAAAGCAAATAGACTACTAATTAGAAAAAAGCTCTTGAAAAAATATTTGGGGTGGACAGTAATTAGATCAGAAATCTTTAATTTTTTTTAATGATACTATTTGTTTATACTTTATATCAGTGTTTCCCAAAGTGTGGTACGCGTACCTCCAGGAGTACGGGAATAGTTTAGCGGGGGTATGCGTTTTTATGCGAAATATCTAGCGAAAAACTAAAATTTCAGAAAATTTTATTTAAAAATAAAGCTACGCATGAAAATTTACGATTACATATTTTTCTACTAGCTATTTTTTGCAAAGTTAACAGTTAATAATTAGTGGTGTCAACAGCCAGTTGCGAATTTTAACTTTTGTGAAATTTTTTTACAGTAAGAAATGTATTTATTTTTTTACTAGTGGTGCACAGCGTTACGAAAAATTTAGAAAGGGTGCACAAAAGTCATAAGTTTGAGAAACACTGCTTTATATCATTAATAATCCAGATCATAAATAATAAGTCAAATTTTTTGCCATAGATGGCGTCACTGGAAAACAAGAACAATCACACCCCTTTTGCCTAAATGGCCGACGACAACACAAATAATAATGATCACATTAAAGATATATATATTTTTTTGAACGAAAACGAAAAAACAATTTTTTTCGTGCTGCCCTTAATGTTTTTTTTGAGATAAAGAAAACCATACTTAGCCGGTTTAAAAGTGCCTATTTTTTATAAATTATCTAAAACGAATGTTTGTGAAAAAATGGTTGTTTTTCTTCAATATTTATCTAATCATTGGAACGTTGGAAATTACGCAAATCTCAGCATACTGGCTCGAAGCGCAATTGTCAGATTCATTGAATCTGATAGTCACATAGAGCTGTGGTAGCCCAATGTTCAGAGAATTTACTGGTTTATACAATATAAATAATAGTGAGTTTAAACATTAATAAACTAGATGGACCATATAACACCTCACGTTTGTGAATTATTACCTTCGTAACTATTAAAAAAACAACTTTAGGTTGAGTTATAAAATCCTGAAGTGTAAAATGACGCATCTTAGGTCGTTAAATTAATACCTATAAAAATACAAAAATATATACTTGAGGTTACGAAATAACAACCTAATGAAGAACATGGTACATCTCACGTTAATAAAAAATAACCTTCCCAAGTTTCAAAAATACACTTGAGGTTGATTTATAATAACCGGAAGTTTCAAAGGGCACACCTCAGGTAGATAAATAAATACCTTAACAACTATATAAATCCACGCTTGAGGTTGAAAAATAATAACCTAAAGCAGAACATCGAACACCTCACGTTCATAAGAAACAACCTATCCAACGGTCGAAAAATACGCTTGAGGTTGATCAATAATAACTTGATGGGTAAAATTATACACCTTAAGTTGATAAAAATATACCTCTATTAACATAAAAATATATGCCTGAAGTTAAAATGTAATTTACCTGAGGTAAAACACCTCACGTTAGTGAAAAATTACCTTTACAACTACAAAAAAATACACTTGAGGTAGATTCAGAATAACATAAAGTGTTAAATGAAACACTTTAGGTTGTTTTTGTAATTACAGGTGTAAAAAAAAAATATACTTCAGGATAATAAGTAATAACCTAGGGTTGAAAACGAAACACCTTAAAGTAGTAAATATTTACATCTCCACAGATCTAGTTGTCCACAGAAATATCTCACCTCAGGTTGATACATTTATACCTTTGGAGGTATATTTAAGGTATATTTGAGGTAAATTTTGAGGTATTCATTTGCACCCTTTTCAACCTACCGTCGCATTTATATAACAACCTAATCTTCACGTTTAAATAGACGAAATATTTTTTTTTCATTTTGAAGAAATTCTATAATCACCTCGAAGAAGTGAAGTTACGTCAATTTGACGAAATATTGCTCGGGGTATACAGGGTTATTCATAATTCCCTCTGTTTACTACAATCTTATGTTTACTACAACTGGCTTCAGTGGTATATGTTACTGCCATCTACCGGCAACTGCTTAAATTAAAACTTGAATACTTTCGGAATAATTCATACGTTCTTTTTTGCCATATCCGTCTTCGTTTTTTTACTATAACGCTTCGAAACCCCGGAGGGAATTATGAATAACCCTGTATACTAGGAAACAGTTTCCTTAAAAACAAAAAAAGTTTAGTGATATTTCAGTATTCATTTTTTACAGAGTGTGTTTTGCTTCCTCTTAAGACTTTTAACTTTTAGTGGAATATCAGAAATAGAGTCTATCTCAGTACATAGCCGAGCATTAACTGATCCGTCTGTGATGATTTGTAGGTTATAGAAAAATATGTGAAGTACATTAGAAGGAGGCACCATAGGGGAAATTTATAAGCAAAATAACAGGCGGTGTCGTATTGTGAGTACAGTTTGAAAAATACGAAATGGCAAATTAAAATATTAATAAAATTATCAAGACATTTAAGTACACAACAAGAACAAGTGAAGATTAATACGAGAAAACATATGCAAAATAAATTTAGATTAATAGATAGTATTTGCAAGCTATATGCATATGTACACAAAGCTGAAGGAGTAAGATCAAAATTGAATTAGCAAAAGAAAAGTAGTAACAGTCAAAAGACCAGTTACTAAGTCAGAGGCTCTTTTAAAGTGGTGACCCAGGAGTCTTGGCAAATACCATTCGTTTCTGGGTTGCTCATCACACTAACGAAGTCAAGCATCACTGGCTGCGGTCAGTGTGAGTGTGGGTGACCACTTGGATCAGTCTGCGTAGGGACCGAGGGTGTGCGGTATTGGTCCTCGTTAAACTGTTCTACCGTAAAGTGCTCGACTTCGCGTGTAGGTCGTCGGACTACCAAAGCAGGGGAGCCATCCCCTCTGCAGAGGTTAAAAATTTTGATGGTATGTCTTCGGATCATCTTCAGGGATGTTTCCCAGACCGTCGCCAATAGCCCATTGTGCAGCTCTAGTGCGACGTAAATGAACTACAACAACAACATCATCACACTAAAAATTACCAATTAATCAACCCCGTGACAGCGACCCTAAAAGGATTGCTCGCATACCACGGAACCGATAAATTTTATTTTATTTTATAACCATCGTTGAGCAGCCAACCCAATTTTTGGGTTTACGACTACGAATGTTCAATTCCGTAGCCTTGTAATTTTGAACCCAATCCAGAAGACAAGGAAACTCCTGGATCAAGTATTGGGAGAAATTAGGCTGCGTGGAGGACTTTTTGATGTAACTAACCCACATTTGCATAACAGGGAGAGGCAAACTGCGAAAACCTCCCAAGGTTAGCCTAGCCTCAAGGCAAGGGGACTCTAACCCATGATCCGTCTACCATTTAGAAAAATTTGAGTCAGCACTGTGGTCGATGCGAGCTGGGTGCAAGGTTCGAATCAACCAGCCATCGCTGATAAATTGTCGTGGTGTTATTGTGTATGTTACTTTAATATTAACATTAATCAGCAATTAATTAATATTAACATTAATGAGCCGTGGTGAATGTAAAGGGACAACGCCATACCACCTAAGAAAAAATGCCGTAATGAGACTATATTTAGTATTGTCTTCAATAAGGCCAATATGAACCGCGATGACTCAGGGGATCGAGAGTTCGCCTGCCAATGAGGTGAACCGGCTTCGAATCCCAGCGATGGCTGATCGATGCGAATTCCGCATCTGGCTTGCACCGACCACAGTGCTGACGCAAATTATCCTCTGTGTAAACGGATTATGGGTTAGATTCCCCCTGCCGTCGGGCTAACTGTGGGAGGTTTTCGTGGTTTTCCTCCCCATGTAACGCAAATGCGAGGTTAGTTCCATCTAAAAGCTCCTCCACGAAAGCAAAATTTCACCCAATACTTGATCCAGAAGTTCCCATGTCTTCTGGATTGGGTTCAAAATTACAAGGCTACGGAGTTGAATATTAGTATTCGTAAACCCCAAAAAAATGTGTCAGCTGTTCAAAATATAAAATAAAATAAAAAAATGTGTCGGTTATAAAATAAAAAATAAAATAAGGTCAGTATCGAGAAGGAGATCAAAGTACATTCGCTGGCTCTATCGTAAAATTTGACGTTTAGTTTTTTCGATTTACGAATTAATATCATCAATATTTATGTCAGTCCTCAGGCTTATTATAGCTGATGCATCTACCCACCATCCTTCTAAGTATTTTCCCTTCAGTAGTTGAAAGCTTATTCTCGAGGCTATCGTTGAATGTAGTAATGGCAGGGCATGCGTATGGATGTATGGGTGTAATGGCCATAAAGTAGATAGTTCTCTTGCGTCTTAGATCAAGGGAAGAGCTTGCTTTTAAAATAGAGTTCAGAGCACTGTAGGCGTCAAAAACTTTTTTTAATGATATTTTAGTGTATCTACCACTACAAAAATATAATTCCAATTCACTAGTATATAAGACATGCTAACTCGATCTTTCGTTGGGAAAGATACACCTGCTACTGCAGCTCATCGCCTAGTCACCATCGTTAAGGAACTGCAGGAAATCCTGAAAGACCAAGAAGTGCTCGGATTACTTCAAACTTTACTCAAGGGGTCTTACCCTTCGGAATGATGATCCACAACTCCAATACATGCTGATCTCCAATAAGGACTTGATATTTTCTCTATGGACAGTATCTCAGTTGCCTACGGGCATCACAACAGATGAAGAAGTGGAGTGTCCGCTTCGCCGACATGTACTTCGAATCCCATCTTAGCTCAAGCTCCTTCGTTGGGGTACTTTTTCATAGATGAAGATTGACTTTGGTGACCTGGACGTGATGTGAACATACCTACCTTGATAGAAACTTCCACTTCGATTTGAACACGCCTACTTCTATAGATGGTCAACAAAGAACAGTTGACTTGCTTTTTGTGACTGCGACATTATTCCACCTCCTTGTACTGTTGCTACTTAGTCTCGATCACACATAACGTACAACGTATTCACTTGACTGCTAAAGGCAACACAAGAGCGACCACGACCTCGTCACAATTTTATTGATGTGTTTCCTTCAATTAAAGTTTAATGTTATAGTAATGCCAAGGTATTTTGCGTTCTGATTGGATGAATAATTTAATAATATAATTTAAGATTATGCATACTACGACCTTTTTTCTTGCTATTAAGTAGTAGTAGTTGGTTTTTATCTGGATGTAATTTAGTTTTTCATTTGACGCTCCAGGCCTCAATTTCATTGATTTTTCTTTTGCATTTGGTAATAGGCTTAGATATGATTTATTGATTTTGTAATTACTGCAGGGTCATCTGCGTAGAGTTAATTTTCGGTCATAGTCATTGTAGTGCTCTGGAACTGGGCACCTGGGCCGCGAATGTCCGTGTGATTGCTGGATAAGTAGTTCAAGCTTTTTGCTCCAGGAAATTAAAATAATTGGAAATAATAAGAAGCAGCTTATTCAAAAACTTAGGTTTGCTGACTGTAGATGAGGCTCATGTGCTTTGCTCGAGGAAATTACATAGGAAGAAGCAATTTTTGTTTCAAAATTTAACTTTTTTGTTTGTAGATGAGAGTATAGTATCAGCATAAGGGAACGTCCTTTATTCTTTTTGCAGGTTGAACAGTCGCAGCACTTAAAATTTAGATTTTTTGCAGAATTGGAATTTTAGATTTAGAATTGAATCAGGAGTTGAAATTTGAATTGAGATTTGTAGCTGAAACTGGAGTTGAGGCCGTGATGAGGTTTAAAGTAGTTAATGTTTGGTAAGTTTCAGACGTAAATGTATTTACTTAAAGTTATTAAAATATTTTGGTAGCTCTATATTTCGAAATATATTCTACATTTCGAAAAATATTATCAGTCGAGTATTAAATTGAAAAAAAAAATCTTTTATCTATATGGAATATACATTTATGTTTTCACATGTTTTTCATAAATTCTAGATATTATAGCGGTTTAGACTAGCTCCTATGACGTAGGTATGATAAGATAAACCCAATGAGCGTAATTATGCGAAGGACGCAAATCAATAACTTAAGTGATAAGACATGATAAGAAACAGAAATAAGTTTCGCGTTTATCTCTATGTCTTGGCCATATCTCTTCCGTACCACACCTCTGGTAGAAAGAATTAGGTGAGTAGGCAATATTTTTAAAAATTATTTTATATACAATCAAATTAAATGCAGCTTTTGTATTACTGATTCAATTAATTCGTTTAAATTCAATGCAAACATAAACTTATGAAGTAATGATTCCATTAATTTATTTAAATTCAATGCAACTATATACTTATGAAGTAATGATTCCATTAATTCGTTTAAATTTAATGCAGATACACTTATGAAGTAATAATTCCATTAATTCGTTTAAATTTTATGCAGATATATACTTACATGTTAATGATTCCATTAATTTACTTAAATTCAATGCAACTATATACTTTCGCGATAATGATTCCATTAATTCGTTTAAATTGAATGCAGATACACTTATGAAGTAATAAATTAATTAATTCGTTTAAATTGAATGCAAATATGTACTTACATAGTTATGATTCCATTAATTCGTTTAAATTCAATGCAGATACACTTACGAGGTAATGATTCCATTAATTCATTTAAATTCAATGTAAATATAAACTTATGAAGCAATGATTCCATTAATTTATTTAAATTCAATGCAACTATATACTTACGTTGTACTGATTCCATTGATTCGTTTAAATTCAATGCAGATACACACTTATGTGGTAATAATTCCATTAATTTGCTTAGAAATAAATGCAAAATATTCTTATTTGATAAAGATTCCATTAATTTGTTTAAATTCAGAGCAAATATATACTTGCGTGGTAATGATTCCATTAATTCGTTTAAATTCAATGCAGATACACTTATGAGGTAATGATTCCATTAATTCGTTTAAATTCAATGCAAATAAATACTTACATAGTAATGATTCCATTAATTCATTTAAATTCAATGCAGATATACACTTACGTGGTAATAATTTCATTAATTTGCTTAGAAATGAATGCAAGATATACTTATTTGATAAAGATTCCATTAATTTGTTTAAATTCAGAGCAAATATATACTACGTGGTAATGATTCCATTAATTCGTTTAAATTCAATGCAGATACACTTATGAGGTAATGATTCCATTAATTCGTTTAAATTCAATGCAAATAAATACTTACATAGTAATGTTTCCATTAATTCATTTAAATTCAATACAGATATATACTTACGCGGTACTGATTCCTTTAATTTGTTTAGAAATAAATGCAAAAATATACTTATTTGATAAAGATTTCATTAATTTGTTTAAATTCAGAGCAAATATATATTTACTTCTTAATAGGTCCATTAATTTGTTTAAACTCAATATATTTCTGGTCTAATTTATTTTTATACGCACGTTTCATCACTACTTTATAAAGAGAAATACTAATATCTGTTCAAATATTTTTTTTAAAAAAAAGGTATATCTGTTCAGGTACATACGTTTACTTGGAATTTTTGAACTACGAACACGGTGGCTAACAAGCTGCCTAAAATTTAGTCAAAATTTGCTGCTCCATGCCGGGAGCGATTTTCCAATCCAGCTGCTTTTAACTATCCATTCTCTTGTTTAGCATCTTTTTAAATAAAGGAAAGCATTATTTTTGACTTTTTTTTCAGTTCAGCTTATAAATTTTTAATGCTACCAACTACAGCCGAGAGTAAAAATCTTGTAAATTAGCGCTCTCGAAAGGATTAAAATAGGAGTTAACGTTGTTGCAATTCCTTGTGTAACTTAATTTTTTTTCTAGCTGTTTCCTGTTCTGAAAGTAAATTTGTGATAAATTGTTACTGATTTCGTATTTTTCCCAAAAATTACCTTTCTTTTCAGGTAATTTTTAAGTTTTCTAGCTTCACCATGAGTCTTAAAGCTTTAAGCGGATTTTGCAAGCTTGTTGGAAAAAACTCAACTCGAAAAATTTTAAATCCTGCTAACTTCAAAATCAAGACAGATCGAAATTTACACATAACTGGTATGTATCTGTATATAGAGTAAAAAATGATATTTTTTTAACATTATTCGTAAATTTGTTCAAATTGCTCAAAATATAATTCGCTGATCCCCAAAACATAGGGGGTAGCCGCAATCTGTCAAATGTGGTCTCAATAGTGTGGTTCGAACAACGGTTCAAAGTTTGGACTCTTTAATATTAATTATACTCTTTGAGTATTTTATCGAATTGAAAAATTTTTGAACACAGCTATAAAATTCGTTTATCCAAAGATAATTCCCTGCAAAATATTAAATCTATTAAATATTTATTGTTTTATTTTATAATAGTCTGAAAAAAGTTGAATTACAAGGTATAAAATTTTTAACATTATTTTAAGGAAAGCAATTTTAAACGGCAAATTAAAAAAATGTGTGCGAAATCGGTCGAATAGTATCTGAGAAATCGAATTTTAAAAATACGAATTTTTCAAGATAGCATTGTGCTTCAACTTCAGATCCAAATAATAATTTTGATATTATTTAAATATTATGGATTACGTACATTTATATACAATATATATTGCATATATTATATACACTATTTGTTGGAACACATATTTCTTTTTTGAAGAGAAGAAATGTCTTTATGAAAAAAATTCTAGGCATAAATGAACTTACAAGTTATCTATTGTCAGCAACAAACATTATAATTTTTTTCTTATTTTTATAATTGCGGGCTTGAACGTCTCTGAACACATATTTATTTACCGTTGTCTTTCCGTTTCTCTAACAGATATTTTCATTTCCTTTTTAAGGTTCTCGTTTTGGAGTAACTGCGGCCATTGATACTAAGCAACCAGCAACGATCACCAAGACTTTTCCAACAGCTCATCAATCCTTACAAATTGGTTTCCATGACAACTTAGCATCAGACTTCCAATTCATTTGGGTAAGCATCGTAAAGAAAATCCACTCAAAGCAATTCTTTATTTAAAATTATTTTTAAATAATGGGGGATATTTCCATATCGTGATCTGTCGCGCCAACTACAATCGCCAAGGAGCCAAATAGATTTTAAACTTGCAAATTTCATTAAAAAAAACTTGTAGATATTTATCCAAGGGTGGCTACGAGTTATACTTTTCGAGTTGGCTCCGTTCTGTGATTTTTTTTTTCTAGTTTCTAGCTGACGGCTGCCCTGAAGTTGCCAAAACTTGGCGATAATTCTGCCACAGATCACAATACGGAAATCTCGCCAAATAATAACAGATCCATAGATGTAAAGAAATGAAACATTTCAAAAATATTAAATAAATAATCCCATGAAATTGAAGCAGTAGAAGATTTTCTGATTAAAAATCTTCACTCACTTTAATATGTATATATAGGAAAAGAATACGAGGAATCAATAATGACTTCACATTGTTCTAATCTTAGGCTACAATTCAACTTCAAAAATGCCTAAATTATTTCCACCGCAGTCACATCAGCTCACCTTGATGCTCTGGAATCTTGTTTTATTCATTTCAATGCTGATTCCCTTATTAATGACATTAGTTCCTCGCCTCCTCTCCTCAGCACGTGGAAATGCATTTTACCCTGATTTGTTTCTCTCTGCCATTGTGGTTTTTCTTCTTCTGTTTTTCATATTTTTTTTTACTCCGCAGTGGACTGATCGTTAAGACACGGTTCCCAACAGATCATCGAAGTCAAGTATCACTGGCTGCGGTCAGTGTTCGGGTGGGTGACCACTTGGATCAGTCTGCGTAGGGACCGAGGGTGTGCGGTATGGGTCCTCGTTAAACTGTTCTACCGTAAAGTGCTCGACTTCGCGTGCAGGTCATCGGATTACCGAAGCGGGGGGTGCCANCAGACTACTTTGTTCTTGATGGCATGTCTTCGGATCATCCTCAGGGATGTTTCCCAGACCGTCACCAATAGCCCATTTAGCAGCTCTAGTGCGACGTAAATGAACTACAACAACAACAACCTATTTTTTTCTCTAGGCTATCATGGTTTTTCTTGTTTTATTTCGCATTTTTATTTTTAAATTTTCCTGTGGTAACTTTACGTTTTATATTTCAAATCACATTTGTTTCTTCTCATTTCTGCCCGCAAAGTCTTAAAAACGGACGTATAAAATGATTAAAATTTTCCATTTCTTGCTGGAAAAATCTACTAAAACATCATGCGAACCCTCTTTGTTGATATTTATTTTCTTATCGAGTCGATTGAGTGACGTCTAGAACTTTGCATTTCAAAATTTGTTTGTTTTCAACACGTATTGTTGATAAGAGGTAAATGAGACATGTGAAAATGTTTTTGTATTTCCTTCTTTCTTGGTAAGTCTAAAAATTAAAATTTATTCTTTTTATTAGCTTTCATTTTTAAATAACAATAATTTTTATTTTATTTAAAGTCCAGTAATCAATTAAATCTTCAATATTAAATTAATCAATGAAAGGTTTTACTTATTCCAATAAATTCTTTTTTGACATTTTATATTTTTCATGCTTGCCAAATGATGGAAGTCTTATTATTTTTAAAAAAGACATTATCATGGAGATTAATCGAAGCATTGATTTCAATTTTAAGCTTGATAATAGGATTTTAAAAATGTTAATTCTATAATTCTAATAATAACACTTAGTTGAAGAATCGAAGTTAAATCTATTTTGAAGATTTTGTTGAAACAATTGTACTTAGCAGGCAAAAATACGAGGTGTATAATTACTTTGAAGTTGTAAGGCTTGAATTTTAACACACTGCATGCGGACACGTTTTCCAAAAAATGTATTACAACAATTTTAAATTAAAATTTTGAAAAAGTGGTAGGCAAGATATGATAAAAGTTGGAGCTAACTTGTCACTATAGTTACAACCTCAATTTAAAAAAAAATTGCGACGAACGATTGTAGAGCTGATTATACTAAATCATTTATGTTTTATTTTATTTTATAACCGTCGTTGAACAGCCGACCCAATTTTTTGTTTGTTTTACGGCTACTAATGTTCAACTCGGTAGCCTTGTAATTTTGAACCCGATCAAGAAGACACGATCTCTTGGATCAAGTATTGGGAGAAATTCGTCTTCGTGCTAACTAGCATTTGCGTTACATGGAGAGGAAAACCACGAAAACCTCCCACGGTTAGACTGACGGCAAGGGGACTCTAACTTATGATCTGTATACCACTGAAGATATTCTACAGTGAGGTTGATGCAAGCCGGATGCGTAATTCTTATCGACCAGCCATCGCTGGGATTCGAACCCGGTTCACTTCATTAGAAGGCGAACGCTCTATCCCCTGAGCCATCACGGCTCAATCAATTACGTTTGTGATAATCACGAATGGATAATTTCTTTGAAAAACAGAGAGGAAACAAAGTAGTTTTACCCATTTTTAAATTTTTGCATGGATGGCAGAATTTTCAAAAACGTACATTTATGAGACCCGCTAGCAATGTGTTAATGTAGACTCTATGGGTGGGATCTGAAAAGAGTTGAAGTCTATGGCAAAATCTTTTCCTATAAGACATCAAAATTTTTAGTTATGTATTATAATAGTAAAATTTTGAAAGAAATATAAAATAGATTGCAATTTGAATACGTTTTAATCTACGGTAAAAACTTCAAAATGAGAAAAATCACATATACATTTATGTTAAAAAAAAATGTCATTCTGATTATTCATGATAATTCTGATAACAACTTCTTAAACTTTTCTATACTTTCTTGGGGGGGGGGCAAAACCAATCGATAAATAGGCAGGGACTGGACTGATCAAAACAAATGTACAAGGGTTGATAAAATTACGGATGCATTTCTATATTAACTCTTTGCAAAAAAAAAAAAATCCCGCAGCAAATTTTTTGAAGGATTTTAGTGGCAAAACTGTTCTCACATTTTGAAAGATTAAGCTTAAAGCTATTGGAAGTTGTGTAATTTTTAATCGTAGAAAGTTTGCATTGACCAAAATGAGCATTTGAAATTAATATCTTTTTTTAAATACCAGTACAATTAAAAAAGCATTCTGATAAAGATATTACAATTCTATTAAGGAAATCAAAATTAATGGTATTAAAATTAATATAAAATAATGAATTTCCTTTTTATTTTGTTCGATTCAAATTTTGCATGCATAAAAATGACATCAATTCTAGAAGTTTCAAGCTCGTTCTTTCAAATTGGGCCAACAGTTTTGCCACATAAAATCTTCCAAATCATTTTCTTTGAAAAGAAAGATTGTTTACATAGAGTTAATATAAAAGTGTTTCCGTTTGTTTGTTTGTATTTTTTCTCTAAGTTTTTTTTTTTAAATTTATTTTTGAGAAATTTTTATTAAAGAGGGACATTCTTAGAGATTTTAAAAACAGGCAGCGAAAAAAGTTTCCAGGAATTTTTTTTCTGCAGATTTTATATAAAAAAAAAAATTAAAAAAAAATCAGACTAGAAATAATAGCAAAAATTTTGATGACTTTTTATTAATTTTTTGAGTTTCGTCAGAAATCACGGTCTCGTGGTCAAAAATCAATAATTAGCTCCTGTAATATAGATCAATCGAATTTAGTCATAGTTCAATTTTCGTTCTAGGCTCGCTAATGGTGAAATTATAAGAGATATGTCTAACAATTTATTAAGTCTACCGTAAATATCTTTAATTCTTTCCTGTGCAGTGTAGCCAGTCTGGCAACACTAATTCAACAAATGTTACAAACCACTATAAAATGCAGAACTAATTGCTTTTAAACGTTTAGCAACAACTATTTTTTTTAAACAACGAAGAGCTAAAGAGCCATGATAGCTTAAGGGATAGAGCGTTCACCTTCTAAAGAGGTGAACCTGGTTCGAATCCCAGTAATGGTTGGTCTTTACGAATTCCGCATCCGGCTTGCACCGACGAGAGTGCTAACGTAAAATATCCTCAGTGGTAGACGGATCATGGGTTACAGTTCCCTTGTCGTCAGGCGAACCATGGGAGGCTTTCGTGGATTTCCTCTCCATGTAAAGCAAATACGGATTAGTTCCATCAAAAGGTCCACTTCGGAAGCAAATTTCTTCCAGTACTTGATCCAGGAGTTCCCATGTCTTTTGGATTGGGTCCAAAATTACAAGGTTACGGAGTTGAAAAGTAGAAGTCGAAAACGCGAAATTGGGTATAATATGAAAAAAACACAACTACTTCGATTTAGTAGGAACAACATATGACGCAATGCTAAACGAATGGAATTTAGTTGTTGTTTATTTAGTTATTGTTATTAGTAGTTGTTGTTATNTTTGAACCCGATGCCGAACACAAGGGATCTCCTAGATCAAGTATTGAGAGAAATTGACATTTTAATGGAACTAACCCGCATTTGAGTATCATGGAGAGGAAAGCCATGAAATCTCCCACAGTTAGCCTGACGTAAAATATCCTCAGTGGTAGACGGATCATGGGTTAGAGTCCCTTTCCCGTCAGGCTAACCGTGGAGGGGTTCGTCGTTTTCCTCTCCATGCAAAGCAAATGCTCGTTAGCTCCATCAAAATGTCCTCCATGAAAGCAAATTCTCCCAATACTTGAGTCAGGAGTTCCCTTGTCTTCTAGACCGGGTTTGAAATTGCAAGAGCTGAAAATTAGTATAGTAAACGCGAAAGTAGGTCTGCTGTTCAACGACGGTTATAAACAAAGAGCTAAAGTATGTCACTTTACTTAGAATGTACAGCCTAATGTGGCACTTGCTAATGTCCAGCCTGATTAACATTTTCAATAAAATTTAATGTTCCGGAAAGGGTTAAAAAAACAATTAGAACATATATTTATGCCCAGTTATTTTCTATGGACTTGGTTTCGAATTTCTTCACGAGATTGCTGCTTTTTCAGTAAGGGGCATGATTGTTTAATGAACCATCCGCTTTAAATTGTAGTTTTATTATGCATTTACTTAAAACCAGCATTGATGGATTCCGAAAAGTTAATTTATAGTTTAATTTGAGTATGGGTTTTATAATTTCTTATTGACGAATCGTTTAAGTTACGACCAGATATTGTGAATGAAAATTGGAATTAATTAATCCACCGTTTTTTTCCAGCTACGAGATAATTGCAAATGCAGCAAGTGTGTGCACCCGGACAGTAAACAAAAGATGTTGGATACTGTGAGTTTGGATATAAACATTAAGCCGAAATCCTACCACCTGACTGAGAAGGGAATGCTTAAGATAATATGGCCTGACACAGAAGGAGATCACGTCAGCTTATATGATCCTACCTGGTATTATTATTATTATCATCATTATCATTTTCCTCATTTTCTTTATTACCTTTGTCCTTATTATCTTTAAAATAATTAAATAAGCAAATAAATATCACTTGAAATTTTAACTTTTTTCGTGCGTACGCAGAAACTAGTTTTTTCTCTCTCCTAAAACATAAGATGTTTTTTTCAACAATTTTGAATATCGTTATTTAATAATAACCCGGCTTCCCGAAGAGTTTTTGACTTTAATAAATTTTATTTTATAACAGTCGTATTTATAACAATCCAATTTTGAGTCTGCGACAATCGATGCTCCACTCCATAGCCTTGTAATTTTGAACATAACCCAGAAGACAAGGGAACTCCTGGATCAAGCATTGAAACTATCTAGCCATCGAGGAAGACTTTTGATGGAACTAATCAGCATTCGCGTTACACGGACGGAGTGGAAAACCGCGAAAACCTCCCACAGTTAGCCCAACGGCCAGGGGATCTAACCCATGATCCCTCAACCAGTGAGGATATTTCACGTCAGCACTGTGGCCTGCGCAAACCGGAATCAAAATTTGCATCAACCAACTGGGTTTCGAACCCGGGGCACTTCATTAAGAGGCAAACGCTCTATCCCCTGAGCCCGCACGACTCTATTTTATTATACAGTACAGAACCTGTTATCCGGAAATCAGAAAACCGGAAAACCAAAAAACCGGAACGAAATTTAATAAATTTTCCCGCTATTTTTTTAAAAAAAAAATTTTTTTTTCCTCATAAGATTTTAGGATTTTTCTTTCTTTTTTGAAAGATGTTTACCTTACCATCATTTTGGAAATAATCATTAGTGTATTACTTCATCGTTTTTTCTTTTTTTTAAGATTATTTCCAACTATTTTTTTTTTTTTTTTAGTTGGGTTAAAACGGTTTTTTGTATCGATTCAGAAAACCGGAAAAATCAGTTATCCGGAATAGCGATGGTCCCGATCGTTCCGGATAATTGGCTCCCTACTGTATTTGAAAACTAATTCAGCTGATTTTGAAATCAAGAGCCTCGAATTGAATTGTATTTTTCGAATGGTAATTATTTAAACTAAGATTACGCCAATACAATTTATGAAGTTATCATTCTTTTACCTTTTTTTTAGGTTGCATAAGTATGGAAAAGGATTCGAATTAGACAGTCATGAGAGCATTCATGATGACAATTTACCTGCCATGATTCCTTGGGACAGAGACACCATCCAGCAAATAAAACCTGAAGTGAACTACGAAGAAGTAATGGAGACCGAAGAAGGTCTCAAGAAATGGTTGGAAAACATCTACAAGTATGGATTGGCCATAATGAAAGGTTATTTCTACACGTTTCTTTTTAAATTTGATGCACTTAATATAACATAAGCAGAGGTTTCCAAATCCTTTCGGTTATGGAACCCTAAAAGATCGTCCTTCTTTTGATGGAACCCCGGAGAGAAGTTCATTAGTAGTACTAAACATGTTAATCATAGAAAGAAATATTATTGTGAAAAAAGTTAAGGCGAATGAGAATGTTTTATTGTCTTATTGATAATATCACTAGGGTTCGATCCTCGATACCACCAAGACCTACCCAGAACATGCGATAAACGTGCTTGTAGAGTCATGGTGACTCGAGGGATAGAGCGTTCTTCTTCTAATTAGATGAAGTGGGTTCGAATCCCACAAATGGCAGGTCGATTCGAACTCTGCACCCGCTCGCACCGACCACAGTGCTGGCGTAAAATATCCTCAGTAAAGGTGGTTAGACTTCCCTTGCCGTTAGGCTAACCGTGGGAGGTATTTGTGGTATTCCACTCCATGCAACGCACATGTGGGCTAGTTCCATCAAAAAGTCCTCAACGAAGGCAAATTTCTCCCAATACTTGATCCAGGAGTTTTCTTGTCTTCTTGATTGTGTTCGAAATTACAATGCTACGGAGTTGAACATTAGTAGTCGTAAGCCCAAAATTGGCTCGGCTGTTCAACGACGGTTATAAAATAAAATATAAAAACGTGTTTGTAAAATATTTGGAATCTTTCATCAACCAACCTGTGGTTGGTTGAGAAGTACCATGGGTTTCTGAAGAGAATTTCTTTCCCCTTTAGATCTATGTTGAAATTGAGAAAGTGGTATCACACATGAGTGGTGCTGCCATGTATCCTTGAGGTTCTGAACAAAGACGTTCTTTCCCCCTTGCCGTTCACTCTTGTCAAACGAAATTCCCAACTTCCTGACTTAATTCATAAAATGGCTGGTGAGCTAGGATTGTCGAAGTGTTACTCGAAACAGCATTAATATTAAAAATAAAATTAAGTATTATGTTAAACAGTTGAGTTTGCGGAGCAGCATCTAGCCTAGTTCTGAAATTGTTTTTTGGAGTGTTCATAAGCTGAAATTGATAAAATGAGCTGAATTATAGTTTTTGTAGGGATGAAAACGAAAAAAAAAATATTGTTCTAAATGTTCAAAATACTTGTGAAGGAAGCCTGTTTCCTTATTGTTTAATTTAGCTATTTCATTTTGAATAGAAAATTCCATATTTTAAGTGAAGTGAACACGAAGTTTCTTTTTAAGAAAAATTTAGTACTTAAATATTATTTATTGATTATTTTTAGGTGTTCCACGTCGAACAGGTGAAGTCATCAATGTCATGGAAAGAGTTGCTTACGTGAAGAAAACTAAATGGGGATCTAGTTTTGACGTGAAATGTGAGCCTGTTCAAAATGATCCTAAACATCTTGCTTTTACGGGAATGTACTTAGAACACCACACAGATATGAACTATTTAGAAAAATCACCAGGTACAAAACTTCCGTTCTTTATTACCAATTTAGAAGTTATATAATTTGCTGCTATATATATATAAATCTTTCAGTATATATACATCCAAGCTTATATATATACACCGAAGAGCCATTACATTATGACCACCCTCCATCTATAACAATGGGCTCGCTCAGGTTTTCATGGTTTCTCACCCAGGAACTATGTTTTCATGGGGCACATTAGAACCCATAATCCTCATAGAACAATCCCTGACGTCCGTTAAGCTACTTGAACATAGTTGCAGACCAGGTTCACCCATTCATGGCAACAGTTTTTCCTGCGGGAAATGGTGTTTACCAGCAGGATAATGCACCATGTCATAAGGGTCAAATCGTCATGGATTGGTTCAAGGAACAATCCAGTGACTTTCAAGTCATGTCTTGGCCCCCAAATTCACCTAACCTTAATTCAATAGAGTATTTGTGGTCCTACTTCGAAAACCAAATTCGTGCTGCCACGCTACCCCCTCGCAATGTGAGGGAATTGCAGGACCAGTTGGTGAGCGCTTGGTACCAGATACCTCAGACTACCTATCAGCACCTTGTGGAATCAATGC
>NC_092212.1:74488910-74502468 GCF_043381705.1 Parasteatoda tepidariorum
TTAACGACAATGAGACACAACGGAAATCTCGAAACAGAGTGACCCTAAACAAGATTCTCCCACAGCCCTAGAAATTTTTTGCCCAGAAATCAGACAAAAGGGTGTTTCTGTGGACAAAAGAGCCCACAGCAATTTAAAGAAGCTGAAAACATTTCCCACAGTGTAAATTGAGGCGGCTATTTGACTACTCCATGGAGTACCGCTTTTTAGGATCCATGGACTATTCCCATCACTGGTAGCTACAAAAGCTACAGGATATTTTCATCATTCAAAGGGCCTTTTTATTGCTCTTTTAGTTGAAAAAGTGAAGAGAACAATTATTTTATATTTGTAAACACTTCTATTAGATTTTGAAGAGCGTTCGCCAATGTAAAAAAGAAAAAAAATTTATTTTAGGCTTCAGAGGGCTCCAGCTCCGAATAAAACTTTAAAAAAAGAAGGAAAAAGTTGGATCTGGGGGCCCTTGCCATTTCGGGGCCCCAAGCTACAGCTTATTTAGCTTATACGTAAATCCGGCCCTGCATATATTAATATAAATCTAAGTAAAAATCATTCTATTTCTTTATTTATTGCATTCTAAATTACGTCACTTGTTTATTGCATTCTTAATTAAAAGTATAAATAGTTTTCAACCTATATTTTCTTGTGTTTCAGGACTACAAGCTTTGCTTTGTATGAAAGCCAATCCTGCAATTGAAGGGGAAAGCATTGGAGGACAATCATTTTTTGTTGATGGCTTTCATATTGCTAAATGGTTGAGAAAAGAACATCCTTCTTCTTTCCATGTCCTCACTTCTACTTTGGTTGAGTTTAAAATACACAGCCACAACGTAAGTCTAATCCAAAATAAATTTAGAAAAAATAATTTGTTTGTGAAGAGCTTGAAACAATACGATGAAGAGCCATATTGTTCAGGATGGTTGACCTGTTGGTTGATGGTTGAGTCTGTTTTTAATGGATGGTTGACCGTATAAAGTTAAGCGCAGATGGTGCTAGGGGTTAAAATTCGACTTTCGGGTTACTATTTCCGACTTATTTTTACGCCTAAGCTTGAAGAAACGCACCATCCAATACTGTTATACTTGTAGAGCTTGCAACATAACACTTTCTTTTAATCTAACTTTAAACGAGACAACAAATGAATTGGGAAGACTGTCACTGAAGTCAAGCATCACTGGCTGGGATCAGTAAGCGGGTGGGTGACCTTTTCGATCAAGCTGCGTAAGGACGGAGGATGCGCGGTTTCGGTCCTCGTTAAACTGTTCTACCGTAAAGTGCTCGACTTCGCGGACTGGTCGTCGGCTACCAAAGCGGAAGAGCCATCTCCTCTTCAGAGGATCAAAATTGTGATGGCATGTCTTCGGATCATCCTCAGGGATGTTTCCCAGACCGTCGCCGGTAGCCCATTGTGCAGCTCTAGTGCGACGTAGATAAAATACCTACTTAGCTACCTGCCTAGAATATTAATCTTGTTAACGAATCGCCTCGTAAGCATAACATAAGCGGAGAGATACATGAAAACTTTTCGAAATTCCTTCCGTTTTCAGGAAGCTTTTTATTGCTTACATTCAATCAACCATTCATAACGTAGGAAAAAACTGCGATTTTTACGCAGGCAATTAATTTTTATTGTGCTGCCATCTAGTAAAACTCTGGAAACTTGAAAAATACCTTTCTGGAAACAACCCTAGCGAACTGTTTCATACAAAAATGTCCAAGTTTGTAAAAATTAGGCTTGTCACTTTATTATCCCAAGCTCTTCATATATACATAAATATACATGGTTCGTATGCTCCTTAAAATTTATATAAGTTTTGTAATCAGCCAATTGAAAATCTTTTAGCTTTAATTTTCATTTCAGAATTAAAAATTTATTAATTTTAATTAATTATTAAATTAATTATTAAGCTTTAAAATTTAATTAATTAAATTAAAAATTAAAAATATTTGTTTCTAGAAAAAAAATACTTTTGTGTCTGTTTTAATAACTTTAAATATCGTCTGCACTAATTCTCATATCTAAAGTTAGGCTCTCGAACCATTAAGATTACATCTTAAAACGCTAGGAACTTGTAGGTCAAAAGTTATTAAAAGGTTCTTTTTTATTTCATGATTTCTAATTTTCGAGCATAAATAATACGTTCTGTAAATGCGTAAAAATAAAAAATATTGTCCATTAAAATTGATTTAATAAACCACAAGATTGAATAAAAAGAAAACGTCAAGAGAGCAAATCTCGTTCATGTAATAATTATTAGCGCCATAGAAAATGGATAAACAATAAAGAAATACATTACTGTTAGTACCATCGGGGAAATTTAGACACTGTTTTTGTATTTATTTCAATTTATGATTTGAATTTGAAATTTTTCCTGGTTTAAATTTATTTCAAATTTATTATTAGATGGAATACTGCAACAATCAATATGTTTTGCATGCCAACAAGAGTGGTGACATCCAAGAAGTTCACTACAATACAAGAACCATGTCTCCTCTGAAAGGACCTAAAGACACAGTTCAAGCTTTTTATGGAGCATATCAGTAAGTAGCTCATCAGCACAGTCATCGACAGCTCTGTACCGCTTAGTTCTGTCGCATGCGTTCCTTTCATTTAAAATGTATGCACATGCTCTTTTTCGCCTTGTATGCTGTGTCTTTTTAAGGTAAAACATTACCATCGAGTTAAAGATTAAATACCTTATCACTTTCTTTTATAAAAGAAATGTTGCAATATTGTAAAATGAGGCGTGTACTTTCGTGGACTGTATAAGCTGGACCGGAAAGTAATGTCCTTTCGGTGCCTTTCATATTTGTTATTAAGATTTTATTTCTTATTAATAGTGAATGGCCGGGATAGCCTGGTCGGTAGGGCACTAGGCCCACGTACAAGAGGTCGTGGGTTCGAACCCCGCCGACCGAAGACTCACCGTGTAGTAAATGGTGACTGATGCAAGCTAAATCTGTCGAGTCACAAAGTCATCGATGTTCTCATTACAAATCATACCTCTGGGGTATCGATTCAGGAGTTTTCACGTCTTCTGGAATAGTTCAAAATTACAAGGCTACGGAGTTGAACATTAGTAGTCGTAAACCCGAAAGTGGGTCGACTGTTCTACGACGGTTACAAAATAAAATAAAAAATCAATAATTTAATCATCATCAATATCGGATCGAAAATGGATAAAAAAAATAGTGCGGAAGAAGTTAAACTCCCTCCGCGCGGAGGAAGTTAAACTTCGCAACCTGCGACGTTAATTGTAGAAGAATCAGCAGTCGTAGAAGGATCACAAGTTCTATTCAACGACTCTTTTTCCTGCTCCGCACGCTTCCGTGCTCTGTAATCACGGTAATATTGTGCATTTTTCCCTCGTGGACCTCTTGAACCAGTGGAAGTGCTTGTGGTTGCCTCANTAGATTCTAAAACATAATCCATTATATCAGCTTTGTGGTCAGGGTCATCCGGAATCAGTATCAAGCAGCCATCACTGAGAATCAAACCTGGGTCTCCTCATTGGGAGGCAAGCGCTTTATCCTCCACAGCGGCTAGAATTCCACAGAACAGACCTAGCCTGATTGGTACAGTGTTGGACTCGCGTTCGGGAGAACTCGAGTTCAGTTCCATAGGGCCGAAGAATCCCCTTGCAGTAAATAGTGACTGATGCACGCTAAATCTGTCGAGTCACAAAGTCATCGATGTTCCCATTACAAATCATACCTCTGGGGTATTGATTCAAGAGTTTCCTCGTCTTCTGGATTAGTTCAAAATTACAAGGCTACGGAGTTGAACATTAGTAGTCGTAAACCCGAAAGTGGGTCGACTGTTCTACGACGGTTACAAAATAAAATGAAAAATCAATAATTTATTCACCATCGTCAATACCGGATCGAAAATGGATCAAAAAAATAGTGCGTGGAGTCCCTCCGAAGCGGAAGAAGTTAAACTTCGCAACCTGCGACGTTAATTGTAGAAGAATCAGCAGTCGTAGAAGGATCACTAGTTCTATTCAACGACTCTTTTTCCTGCTCCGCTCGCTTCCGTTCCACTCTGTAATCACGGTAATATTGTGCATTTTTCCCTCGTGGACCTCTTGAACCAGTGGAAGTGCTTGTGATTGCCCCATCGTCTCGCCCTGGAAAATGTATTTGTATTAATAATGTATGTGAATGCGTCATAATGTAATTTCAGAAGAGAAAACCTAACAGTCAATTGATATTCACAATGACATAACCTTAAATCAGTCGCATTGTCCGTGGGATTGCTTTCACTCATTTTTTACAATTGTTATCCACTAAATTTTAAAATAAAAAATACTACCGTATTAAATTATATGCGTATCAAAACAAACTAAAAAAATATTTATGGAAAAACAATACTTTTATGACTTTTGTTATTTTTATGCTAGTGAGAACCAAAACAATATGGAAATGAATGAGGGAAAACTGGATCCTACCACGTGATTTCCCGGCCAATAAAAATGTAGCGTTAAACGTTTAACGCAACCTAGTTGGAAGTCGCATAAGAAGTATAACTTCAAAAAATGAATTGGGTTTTAAGACTAACAAATATTTAATGCGCCGAAACGACATTACTTTCCGGTCCCCCTAATACATTCCAGTAGATTTAATACTAATCCATTGACTTACACAACCGGATCGCAGCTTAATGTGAAACTATTTGCTTCTAAGTGTTCACCAATTTTTAACTGCTACTATTTTTTAAGCAACAAACAAATCGAGATTTAGAATGCACTAACGGAGATCACAGTTGCTATCGTGTTGCCTTTTCTGAAAAGTGTTAGTAAGTCAATGGGTTAAATAAAGTCTATTACAACTGACTTTTGTTCAAAAAGATAACAATTGATAACTCTGCCGAGAGTGTCTGCACCTTGGCAATGAAAAAAAATTGATAGGATAGCGATTTCATTTTTATATTTTTTTCAAAAAAAAGAAAAAATTTGGAGCAGTATGAGAAAACGGAACCTGGAGAATTCGTTACAGCCATTAATTAAAATTTATTAAAATTAATATATTTTTTTCATAAATTCATTTTAATAAAATTAATATATTTATTAAAATTAATATAGGTTTTAATATATTTATTAAAATTAATATATTATTTTTAATATATTCATTTTTATATTTTTTTTCAAAAAAAAGAAAAAATTTGGAGCAGTATGAGAAAACGGAACCTGGAGAATCCGTTACAGCCATTAATTAAAATTTATTAAAATTAATATATTTTTTTCATAAATTCATTTTAATAAAATTAATATATTTATTAAAATTAATATAGGTTTTAATATATTTATTAAAATTAATATATTATTTTTAATATATTCATTTTTATATTTTTTTTCAAAAAAAAGAAAAAATTTGGAGCAGTATGAGAAAACGGAACCTGGAGAATTCGTTACAGCCATTAATTAAAATTTATTAAAATTAATATATTTTTTTCATAAATTCATTTTAATAAAATTAATATATTTATTAAAATTAATATATTTTTTAATATATTTATTAAAATTAATATATTATTTTTAATATATTCATTTTTATATTTTTTTTCAAAAAAAAGAAAAAATTTGGAGCAGTATGAGAAAACGGAACCTGGAGAATTCGTTACAGCCATTAATTAAAATTTATTAAAATTAATATATTTTTTTCATAAATTCATTTTAATAAAATTAATATATTTATTAAAATTAATATATTTTTTAATATATTTATTAAAATTAATATATTATTTTTAATATATTCATTTTTATATTTTTTTTCAAAAAAAAGAAAAAATTTGGAGCAGTATGAGAAAACGGAACCTGGAGAATCCGTTACAGCCATTAATTAAAATTTATTAAAATTAATATATTTTTTTCATAAATTCATTTTAATAAAATTAATATATTTATTAAAATTAATATATTTTTTAATATATTTATTAAAATTAATATATTATTTTTAATATATTCATTTTTATATTTTTTTTCAAAAAAAAGAGAAAATTTNGTACGATTTAACATGTTTATTTTGTAGTTGTTTTTCTTATTCGGGATACAAATAGGTATGATCTACTAGCATTAACATGAATTTAGTTAAACTCAATTACAACTTTCAAGATCCGTAGGACCCTTAATCCAAAGATGCATATAAAATACTTGATATGCTTGCTGTACATATTGTTATTAAATGCTAGAGTAAATAGGAAAACATTGGCATACTATTAACTTACAGGGCTGCCAACTATTGCGCTTTTAGCAAAAATATTTAATAGAGTAGTACACAACCAAAAGCTATAACTCTTAGAATTACGGTTAATTTTGCCACTGTTATAAATCCTCACCATGGATATTTATATGAGTTTTTAAATCATTCATATGTCATGGTGTGAAAATGATTTTCAATAAAATTTTGCTTTGCTACCTATAGAAGAAATTTTCCCACAAAGCATAGGCTTAAACTTGTTATTCTACTATCATTAAATATTTTGGCGAGTTAGAATTTCCTAGTTGGCAGCACTGCGAGTTAACTTAATAATTACTGATCTTTGAATTTGATAAAATGTTGATAAGGCTTTTATTTGCAGACTTTTCGGACAGAAAATGAGAGAACCAGAGTCAGAATATATGTTTAATTTAGTTCCTGGGGATTTAGTGGCTTTCAACAATCGAAGGATCTTGCACGGTCGAACCAGTTTTGATCCAAGGAAGGTTTCTCGGTAAGTAAAATTTGTTAACGATTCAGAATTTGTAGAGTAAAAACACATCTGACTTATTTCCAGAAAAACCGTGACGATTACGGTTACGTATAATGATGTTTCAGAGGATTAGTGCCACGCTCTGAGAAACGATCAACGATGATCTTTATTGTCATACGGTAAACGAAAGCCTGAGTCTGAAATAGTTCTAAAATCGCCATTTTGCAATTGTGGCTCATTTAGCCACAGCCTACTTTCAAATTTTGATAACATTAATATTTAATATTTGCCATTCACAAATTGTGTAAAAGAAAGCTTTTTAATGAATAAACAAAAAATACAATTAGCGTAAAAAATTGCCGTTAGAATTCACAATTTAGAAACTCGTAATTGCAAAAAGAGATAATATTTATGCATTTTACCAGGTTTTGATAACGTTTCAGGGAATTTTTTTTTTAAAAAATGTAATTTTTTAAAACAAATTGAGGCTTTTTCTCTTTTGAAAAACTAAAAAAAGCACGTTTTTTAAGGGGGGCATTAAACCTGGCAGCGAACTATACACACAAGAATTGCATGAAATTAATATTTAAGTTGATAATTTAGCTTCTTACTTCTGAGGAAGTTGGGAATAAAAACATCAAGACTTATTTAATTGGCTGCAGAAACTGAAAGGAGTTGAGAGTGGATTATTAAAAAGAAAATCATGTTTCAGCAGAAGCCCGGGGGCTGAGTGGTAGTGCTTCGCGTTCTAGTGCCACAAATCCGGGGTTCGATCCTCAAATCAGGCAAGGTGTCACCCCTTCAATGGGAGAATAAAATGAGTGCCAAGCATGCGTTCGGCCGACCACCCAATCAGAACTTCTGCACGTGCAGGTTGTAAAGTCAAGAAAACTGGGATGAGCACACTAGGCAATACCCCCAAAGGACTTTAATGCTACTGACATTATTTTAGTCCCTGTTTCAGCAGGCAATCAAACTGATTTTAATGGTTTTCATTCCGCCTTTCTCAATAGTATTCTGACAGATTTATCACTTTCATCTCTACTTCGTTTAAACACTATTCTGTGACCTTCAATTTGTCTAGTTTTTCTTAATCATTTTTGACAAGGATGTTAAAAGTATGAATTAATGGTGGTAATTGCACATATTTGTCAAATGTACTTTTTTTTTTATTTAAAATGTTACCTAAATTTTTCCGTTGACCTAAGACTTAAAAGTCATCAGCAGAATCCTAAAGAATGTAATATTTAATTCATGGGTAAAGTTGAACTTTATTGTTTTAAATTTTATTAATAGTTAATATTTTTAAATTTGCAGACATTTGGAAGGATGCTATGGAGATATTGATGAAGTTTTTGTCCAATACAAATCTTTCATGAAGAATTCTGATAAATGAAGCAACTGAATTAAAAAAGGTTTATTTTAATAAAACCGTTTTTGTCCCTTCTGAGTAACGTAATGAAGTTTTATTCTATTGTATTAAGACTTATGTAAATATTGTAAAAAGAATTCCATTGTTTTTTTAAAGTTTTTATGTATTGTATTATTTTAATTAAAATTTTTTCTTTTATCACTGAACATTTTATTTGCATAATTCTCACAGTACAATATAATTTATTATTACATAATACTTCGACAAGAAATTTCTACAAATAAAAGAACTAATAAAATGCATATTCTAATAGTTTATACTAGAAAAATGTTCCCATTTTTAAACACAAACGAGAAACATTTAATTAAAAAAATCAGTATATTTACTTGTTGTTATGCATTACTATTTATTTTGTAATATTGTTACCAAATTTTACTACATCTGTATTTTTTTTAATAAAATTTTTTTCCAGAAGTAGACTAAATCGTAAATTTTAAAATAAATGGAATAGTTCTAAAAAATTTTCTTAACTTAAGAATGAAATAATTTGTCTGTTGTTTTGTTCGCTTGTTTAAATTATTTATATGTAGTGGTAGACAAAATTATTTTTTGTTGAAATTTGTCAAGATACAAATGCATTACCTTTACTAACACTAGCAGGAACATTTTCTCTTACTGAGGTAATTCCTTCTCGATTGACATGAAAACTACTTTTAATTTCATAAACTTGATTTAAAATAATTTAAACCCAAAAAAAATTTATTGATTGAGACAATTATAAATTCAGAAATTGAGACAATTATAAGTTAGAAAAATTAATCGATTTGCATAACTTTCGAATGTGTCACAAAATTTTCTTTTTGTATGCAAAGTGATAAAAAGAGTACGATTTAACATGTTTATTTTGTTTTATGTAATTTGAATACAATTTAAATTGATAAATGAAAGTCCTACCAATTCTAAAATATAATTAGACTTAAAAAAAAAACTAGTTTTTAGTTTCCATTGCGGATACCATTATTATTACTTCTACACTACAAGAAATTTTTTTTTAACGTCAACGAAAGTGTTTGTTACGATTTACGGAAGCAAGATGGTAAATTTCACTGATTAGACACTGACACAGAACAGTAAATTTTAAATTTTTTTTTAATTGTATGCCTGTTAAGGCAGTGGGGGTGCGATTTTTCCTGTTTTTCAGTGGCGCCATCTATGGTCAGGAATTCGACTTATGTCACGCCATTCACACAACCACAACCCGTTTACAGGGCGGGTAACATTCACACACAAAGGAGAAAGGACATAAAACACACACAGAGAGAAAGAAACATCCATGCGTTGCCCGGGATTCGAACCCAGGACCTTTCTGACGCAAGGACAGTTCCCTGCCCCCTACACAGGCCGGTCGGCTTGTAAACTTAAATTAATCAATTATTTTGTAAATTTCTATAAAAAATATTATTTATAGTGGCAGATATAAAATATTTTGTTAATCGTATTCAAAAGACGATTTTTAATATTCGTCATTATTAAACATAAAAAATCGTTTTATAATTGCTTTATATGTTTATGAAGCAAATATAAAACATTTATTTTTAACTGTTTTATATTCGTTGGTAAAAGACGTGAAACAAATGTACAGCAATCAGCGCTCTCATAATCGTAATAATGGTTGAAATTAAGACGGAAAAGAAGAAAAACTGGTACCGAAATCATTTCGTTTATAACTGGTTTTAGTGAACAGGAGTAAAATAAGCTTGAACTTTTCGTACATGAGAATTACGTATCATTTACATTATCTTAGCTTTGAAAAAAACCCTATACTATCCATGTATAACTAATAAAAAAAATCATGGATTTTTCAATTTTTCCTAAAACTAGAAATAATAAATCGATTTTCTTACCAATTTTTGCTTTTTTCCGTCTTTATATCAGTGGCGTACATAAGCTCCCCGGCAAGAATTATAAAAGCGCCCTAATTAAGACTTAACACAATATTTTTATAATTATAATATGATTCAAGGAACACTATGAAGAGACATTCGGGAATGTCGAGGTGTCAAAATTGATTGGATTTTCAAAACTTTGAAAATTCGTAGTAATAAGCACCGAAAAAAGTGATCGAAAGACAACATTGATTTAGATTTGGCTCGTTTAAAAACTTAAATGCGCAATTCAAAATTTCTAATTTTTTTTTTAACTTGCAAAAAAAGGAAGAAAAAAAAGATATTTTTGTTTCTGTTTCAGGTACAGGTGCTACCGCTGGTAGCAGGTTGTGCACCCTTATTTATGTAGTGTATTATTTCTAGACCGTGAGCCTTCAAACCTTGTGCGTGCCCCCCCCCCCCNGTGCCCCCCCCCCCGTTGCGCAGGGATGATATTTACACCATGGCTCGATATGTATTTGCCTTCAGCCCTGTTTTAAAAAGAAAAAACAAAATGCTAAAAATACTAAACAGTTGAAAAGAATGATTTAATAAAAAGTGCAATGCCACTCTTTCAAATGAAACATTAAATCGCTTTTGTAAAATCCAAGTGAAGAAGACGTCAACTTTTATCTGCAGCAAACCTGCCAGAAAAATAGAATTTTAGAATACAATAATAAGGACTTGGAAATAAAATTATTAAAAAAATAAATAAATAAATAATAAAAACGAATATTATGAGAACGAATTACTAGACGAATTACTAGGGTATGAACGAATTACTAGAATACGACGAATTACTAGGATATGAACGAATTACTAGAATACGACGAATTACTAGAATACGAAACGAATTACTAGAATACGAAACGAATTACTAGAATATAGAAAGAAACGTCTTTGACCCGTTATCTGTCAAGGGAATAGAAAAAGACTTTTACATCAAATGCGTTAAATATAATATTTTGCACCGACAGAAAAATGTCTTTCTAAGAACAGTGGTAGCTAAAGCGAAGCGGATATTTCCAGCTATTAGGTACCATCTTTAGTTCTAAAAAAATCGCGATTGAATAATTTTAGTCTGATATAAAGATATTTAAATACAAAATATATTATGTTGGTCACGGATGTTTTACTTTTGCAAAATAAATGTCGAATATGAAATAGTTAAGTAAGTAACCACTCTTCATCTTTTTGGAATAATTACATTTATCCCATAATGAGCCGCGATGGCTCAGGGGATAGAGCGTTCGCCTTCCAATGAGGTGAACCGGGTTCGAATCCCATTCGATACGAATTCCGCATCCGGCTTGCATTGACCACACTGCTGACGAGAAATATCCTTAGTGGTAGACGGATCATGGGTTAGAGTCTCCTTGCCGCCAGGCTAACCGTGGGAGGTTCTCGTGGTCTTCCTCTCCATGTAACGCAAATGCGGGTTATCTCCATCAAAAAAGTCCTCCACGAAGGCAAAATTTCTCCCAATACTTGATTCAGGAGTTCCCTTGTCTTCTGGACCAGGTTCAAAATTACAAGGCTACGGAGTTGAACATTAGTAGTCGTAAATCCATAAAATTGGATCGGCTGTTCAACGACGGTTATAATATGAAATAAAATTTATCTCATAATGGGCACATTGTCACTTTATGGGTTGTAGTTGTTGTTTCGAATGCTACTTGCCAAATACCAGCAAGCCTCTGTTTTAAATACCAAGCAAATTTGAAGCAGAGGGTGCGTTTCTTGTTTTCCAGTGGCGCGATATATGACCAAAAATACGACTTCAGTCACACGCACGTCATAGCCCGTTTATAGGGTGAACCCAGTCATACATTTATCCACAGATCGTGAATTAGATTGTAATTTTGATCTGAACCAGAGAATGATTAATCTCTAATTCAGTACCCTCAGAGATATAGGTGTGTTATGAGCACTTGGAGGACATTGTAATCCTGACAGACTTAACGCGCATCAGTCACCATTTACTACACGGAGAGTCTTCAGCCGGCGGGGATCGAACTCACGACCACTTGAACAAGAGCCCAACGCCCTACCAACCAGGCTTTGGGTTAAAGCTTTATCCATCAAATATTGCAAAATTAATCAATCAAATATCCTTATCAATTAAATATCTTCGTCAGTTAAATATCACGAGTGTGCGGGTATTTAAAAAAAATTTTTTTTCGTTTTTCTACTACTATTTTACTTTATTTTTGTTTCTTGTATTATTTTTGCATTAGTGTAATTTGTGCAATAGTGACGATAATAATTATGATAATAATAATAAAATATTTTTAAACATCATAAAATTATAATGAAATAAATTGACAGTGTGTGTCGAACTTGATTAGCTTCTGAATCTACAAATGCTACGATTTACCTATAATGACGTCAGTTTTACTTTATTTTATAACCATCGTTGAGCAGCGGACCCAATTTTTGTTGTTTGCGACTACCAGTGTTCAACTACGTAACCTTGTAATTTTGAACCCAATCCAGAAGAGAAGGGGACTCCAGAACCAAGTATTGGGAGAAATTTTGCCTTCGTTGAGGACCTTTTGATGGAACTAACCCGCACTTGAGTTACATGGGGAAGAAACCACAACTTCACATGGTTAGCCTGACGGCAAGGGGACTCTAACCCATGAATCGTCTATCGAGATATTTCGCTTCGTCAAAGTTGTCGGTGCAAGCTGGATGCATAATTTGTATCGACAAGCATTGCTGGGATTCGAACCCGGTACACCTCATTGGACGGCAGACGCACTATCCCCTGAGCCGTCGCCATTCAATGACGTCACTTGAAGGTATCCAATCGTCTCGGGTTTAACACCCCCTTTTATTTACCTCTAGGAAATTAATCTTCTATAATGTTTAAATTAATCTTAGCATAGGAATGATTAAGTTATTTGTAATAAAATATTCCTATCTTGCTTGCTGCTGTTTTCTATTATGCTTCCATCAAATGCTAAACTAATGGCTATATTACACGAGAGAAAATATGTGCAACTGCAAGTGTAACTGCAAGTGTAAGTGCAACTGCAAGTGTAACTGCAAGTGTAAGTGCAACTGTAAGTGAAATTTCTCCAAAAATTGCTCGTGTGATATAGAAATCACGGTTGCACGAAATATCTGCAACCGTTCAGGCAATTTCTTTCATGAACCAATCAGATCGTTTGCTTTTATGACGTTTCAATTTTATGTGATGACGTATACAAATGTAAATAAAAATGGCGGCGACTTTGGTGAAGAGGATGATCGGATGAAATTTTTTTATAGACGAAACGGAACAGTTTTTTAGTTTAATAATAACATTTTCTTTAAAATCAAAGCATTAAAAATACTTTCACACGATGAAATTACCATCTCAATGCAGTTGATGTACTACCATAACAGGAACCTGCACATCATTTTAGTATCGGTGAGTATAGTACACTATTTTCTAGATAAATTTTCTTTTAAAATATTTATTTATTTTAAGCTAATAAAATTAAAACTTATTATAATTTGTTCCGATCAAAGTTTTAATTACTTTAAATAGAAATAATTTCTATTTTTATATATGTACAACCT
>NC_092212.1:74503008-74538038 GCF_043381705.1 Parasteatoda tepidariorum
AAAAAAATCGTCAAAATTCTAGATAGTATTTAAGTCCATCCCCCTTTCACCCCCTTATCTTTTTAGGGACGCAGCATGAAATTCAATGATATCTTAATATTATCTCATATTATGAGGTAGAAATCATAATCCTTTTTATACTATGCTACTTCACTATTGGGGAAATAAAGTTTTTTAGAATTTTAATTTGCTGCTGAAAAAAAGACTTAACACAAATAGAAATGTAAAAAATTAAATCAAAATCAATCAATATTCTACAGCGTCTGTGATTTCTTTTTCCTCCCTTTACGAACATCGTTCAGAAACTATGATATAATAAAATATGATAAAATAAAATATGAGCCAAAAGTAAAGATAAATAACAAAATATGGTAACCCAATTACATGCAACCGTTCAGGCAATTAAGCAACCCTTTCGGCAACTCCGAACGGAGGAATTGCGCTTAGAGTTTCACTTACACTTGCAGTTGCACATATTTTTCTCTCGTGTGATAGAGGCATTACACTCTCAAAAAATGTAATCATTTTATAGCATTTACTCATTTGCTGAAAGCAAATTTAGTCTGAGAGCAATGAATAGATATTACTTTTTAATCTACAATTATCTTTGCATTTTAGTTATTTGGGATTTTATCAATTTTAACACAATATCATTGTAATTCTCTATTTCTAATTCTGTATTTATTTAACTATCATATTGATTTAGTCAAAATTGTTTTCAACATTAGATTTCTGAATTTTCATGTTCCTCTCTTAAACGGAGTAAAGCTTATCAGAGATGTACTGGGTACCCGACCAGATTTTCATTACCCGGAACAGACAAAAGAATTTTATTACCCACTACCGGGTATCCCCCTTTTCTTTTGGAGAACAAATTTTCCAAAAGGTTCACAGTTTGATCCTGGACGGAACCAAATTCGGAAATTTTTAACATACGCCCGGTGGCTGAGTGGTAGCGCTTCGCGTTGTCGTGCCACAGGTCCTTGGTTCGATCCTCGGGCTGGACAAGATTGACCCAGCCTTTCATCCCTTCATTGAGTTGATACCAAGCATGCTTGGGAACTAAACACTGGGTTCCGCGTTGCACTGATCGCACAACAGGAACATCTGCTCTTGCACCCCAGAGCCCAAAGGTCGAGAAAACTGGGATGGATACAGTGGGCCTTCCCATCTAGGAGGTATTGCCTTGGACTTCTGTGGGCTGTCACGCCACTGAGTTTAGTTTAGAACAAATTTTTCTGTTGCGAGGCTATTCTCTTTCCATTTTACCAAGGTTTACTAAAAAATTGAATTCTGCACAAACCTGAAATTTAGCTGGATTATTAAGTAACTAATGCATTACATGGATTTCAAAACTACAGTTATTCTTATGAATAGTTTTAAGGTTGCTATAATTCTGAATATGGTAATATCGAACATAAATGAGTGTTACCCGGCAAAATTAACTGGTTCTGGGTACCCAGTACAGGGTAGTGAAATTCTTTTGTCGGTTCGAAGTAATAACTGGGAAATGAAAATTTGGACGCAGTATTACTTCCTCCTCGATACGCTACTACCTGATATTATAACGAAATTATATACACTATATGGCCAAAAGTAACCGGACAGCAGGTTGTCATGATGGTGGAAGAATAATGGTGTGGGGGTGCTCCTCGTGTTTTGTGTTGGGTCCGTTACTTCCTGTGGTTGGAAACATGAACTCTGAGATGTATATGAATATTCTGGACAAAGCTGCACTCCCTACTTTATGGCAATATTTCGGGGACGACCCATTTCTCTTCCAGCAGGATAACTGCTCCATTCCCACATCGCGGCTTGCACAGACGTGGTTTGACGAAATGGGTGTTCAAAACTGGACTGGACTTCTCAGATCTAAATCCCATAGAACACCTTAGGGACAAATTAGAGTGCAGATTTCGTAGTCAGCCAAATCGACCATCCTCACTGCAAGCACTCACTTCAGATGTGACAGAAGTCAATTCCTATCAAAAACTGGTGGAAAGTCTTAGGTTGTCATCAATGCAAAAGGGGGGCCAACATCAAATTAATGTGTGTCCTAGGACGCTCTAAGTCCATGCCACTGGATGTCCGGATACTTTTGGACAAATGGTGTATGATATCATATTAATTTTATGAAGTATGTCCGGATACTTTGGACAAATGGTGTATGATATCATATTAATTTTATGAAGTATGTTCGGATACTTTGGACAAATAGTGTATGATATCATATTAATTTTATGAAGTATGTCCGGATACTTTGGACAAATGGTGTATGATATCATATTAATTTTATGAAGTATGTCCGGATACTTTGAACAAATGGTGTATGATATCATATTAATTTTATGAAGTATGTCCGGATACTTTGGTCAAATAGTGTATGATATCATATTCATTTTATAAATTATGTCCGGATACTTTGGACAAATGGTGTATGATATCATATTGATTTTATAAATGATGAAATAATGCGACAAAGAATTAGTAACAATTAAAACTTATTACCTGATTCATGTACTTGGCTGTTTGTGTAACTCTAGCCATATTGAGCATACACTTCGATATGATCCAGCCCTTAGGTCTCACGTACTGGAAAAATAAATCTGATGTTAAAACCTGATTAAATATATTTGGAAGAAATGTGATAGATATACTATACTATTAGATTTAGGAAGGTAGGTATTTTATTTACGTCGCACTAGAGCTGCAAAATGGGCTATTGGTGACTGTCTGAGAAACATCCCTGAGGATGATCTGAATTCATGCCATCGCTATTCTGATCATCTGCAGAGTGGATAGCACTGATGGATAGCCCGACGACTTTCGCGCGAAGTCGAGCACTTTACGGTAGAACAGTTTAAAGAGGATCGATTACGTGGTCGCTACGCAGACTGATCAGAGTGGTTACTGTAGTATGGTATACTACATATTAATTAAAATCATTTGTTAATTCTAATTTCATCATCATCATTCATCTAATTTAATAATCATTGGTTAATTGTTAATTTGTTAATAATGTAATAAACAGCTTAAATAATTACGTAAGTTAATATTGTAACTGTTAAGTTTGTGATAAACTTTTAATTGTATGGTTTTTAATTTCTTCTTTTTACACTTGTAATTAATGTGATTTATTTGTCAGTATTCAATAATCCCTTGCAATAATTTCATGTAATGTTTAAGTTTTAAGCCTCAAGTATTTATTTTGTAACCTTGGGAAAGTAATCTTTCTCTGCATTTATGTTCTTCCTTTAAAAGAAGATTCCTCCTTTTGTTGCCTCGCTGACAGCAAGATGCATGTCCAGTCAGCAAACCCCTTTGTTGGATTGAGAAGGAATGAGCCCAAGTCCGCTTTCCCACGTTTCGGCTTGCATCAAATGCAAAGCGCCCCTTTTGATCTTATGATGGCACCAAGAATGTTCCAGAACGCTCCACAAAATTCTTTTCCAGGTGTGTCACCACTTTTGACAACCCTGCTTCATGTTTGGCATGGAGCATAACAATTAATTTCGCCAGTTGGCCAATTTTTGCAGCTCTGTGATTTGCCCCTCTGATCCTTCTCCGTCCAACCAATGCGATATTCGTAAAATTTTAATTTTTTTCGCTAGGTTTTTTTTGCCTATCTTCATAACGAAGAAACAGTTAGTTGTTGCTTGTTTTCCCCGTTAATGTGTTTGTCTGTTTTTCGGCTTAGGCCGAGTCTTCTTTGTTGGCATGTTTGCCAATGTGTTGATAATTCAAATATGTTAAATTTTGAATAAAATATTTTGTTTAGCATCCTTCACTATGGGTCTGGTGAGTGATTTTACTGTATAAGTTGTTTTCTCTTCCTTTTTTTCAGCATGTTCCTCGGTTGCACTTACCTGAAATTTTGTACCCACTTCCTATGTACCCCACTATCATCTTTTTCGGTCTTTACATAATTTGTCTCTAAATTGCATTTAATCCTAAGTTGACTTAATGTTAGTCACCCCCTTTTTTTCTCCCTTTTTTATTTAGCCACACCACAGTCACCCACCCGCTTACTGACCGCAGCCAGTGATGCTTGATTTCTGTGTTCTACTGGGAACCGTGCCTTTGTGATCAGTCCAATGCGGGACCTACTAGATTTAGACTTTAAAAGATTTAGTATTGCGCACAGTATACCTGATATGCGCAATTTCTAACAGAAAGCCAGTTCTTACTTTTGAAATTAAATAATGCTGAAATTTATAAATTTTTTCTTTTAGCTATCTTTTAGTTAGTTGTCTTTTAAAAAAGTGCAGTAGTAAATAGTGCGTAGATTAAAATCTAACAAACATATAAAGTAATTATTGTCGATGTCCTGTCTCCAACAGGACTGAAAGTAAGATGGAGAGAAATAAAATTAATAGTAAAACATTTTCATTTATAGCTAATATTCATGAGTAATAAAATAAACTCCTTCTACTCTATATTATAAACTATTCATCCAGGACCTGATCTAGAAATTCAGGGGCCCTAGGTAAAGAACTATATGTTACCCCCTAGTCGTTACTTTAGTGCTCGTTGTTTAGTGCTTTTAAATTATTTACGACGTAAGTAAATTACGATATATTACAGGGCTCGAAAAAACTCAAAAATTTTACCCGTCCCCGAGGACGGCTTGTCCAACAATGTACCCGTCCTTCTTTGAAACTAACCCGTCGCTTCTACATAAATAAAAATATAATTTTCTCCTATTTATTGCAAGCATTTATATAAATTGCCCAATGAATTAGTAGTTACTAGGATTACATTATACAGTAATAAAAGAAATATTAGGTTACTAATAGTAACCTATTATTTCCTTTATGAAATAATTTAAATGACAAAGGTCAAGTTATCTGAAATGTCAATTTATCCGAGGGTACTGCGTTTTTTAAATGAATCAAATATGACCCTTGCCAGTTCTACAATCAAGCCAATTTGATTTACAGAGGTTTCTGCACAGAAATTTAAAGGGGTTTTCCATTTAGGTAGATGTTCATAATTGATTTTAACGCTTCTTGCTTAAGACCGTACGCAATGCGCTTTTTTGAAAGTTCATTGCTGAAAAGCCCCTTTCAACCGCTGCAGTACTCCCAGACAGAGAAAATATCAATTCCACCATGAGCAGTATGTTGCTGTATTGTGGGTCATTTTGCTGCATTATGTCTTTATAAATAGCTTGGGCTCGGAGGCCTGAAGTTTTCTGGTGTTTAACGATGTTAGATGTATCTTAAATTTTAATGACACCCATCAAAATTTCAGATGTATTCCAACAAGAATTGAAAATATATCACGAACATTAACGGGAAAATGGCCGTCCACGCGGACGTCAGATTCGAGAAATTCATTGTCCGCGGGTAATTTTTGACCGGCGAGGACGGGCGGACGGGCGATTTTTCGAGCCCTGATATATTAGTAAATTTAAGCTTATTTTTTATTTCAATCTTTGTTAATTCATGGACTATTCTTAAGGAAACACACACACAAAAATTATTAGTAACATTTACGGGGCACTAGAAATAAGGGGGTCGTAAGCATGTGCTTCTCAGTCCTTGTGATAAATCAAGCACTGTATTCGTCACTATAATTTTTTTCGAATAACAAAAAAAGCAATCTTATACGTCTACGTTATGACTATCAAAAAAATCTTGGTAGTTATAGATGCTTTAATAAATTGTTAAACTATAATGAATTGATAATAAATTAGTTGATTTTATTACCAATCATTGCTCTTATTTTTTTAAAAAATTATTTTATAACAGCCGTTGAACATCCGACCCAATATTTTTGAGTTTACGACTACTAATGTTCAACTCCGTAGCCTTGTAATTTTGAACCCAATCCAGAAGACAAGGGAACTCTTGGATCAAGTATTGGGGGAGCTAACCCGCATTTGCGTTACATGGAGAGGAAGACCCCGAGAACCTTCCACGGTTAGCCTGACGGCAAGGGGACTCTTATCCTTCTACCACTCAGAATGTTTCCCGTCAGCACTGTGGTCGGTGCAAACTGGATGCGGAATTCGTATCGATTGGAATTCGAAACCGGATCACCTCATTGGAAGGCGAACGCTCTGTCCCCTGAGCCACCGCGACTCTCTTCTGTCTTACTGCAAATTAACTTTTATATTTGATCTTCAAATAATATTATTACGTAGTTGGAACGTTGGAAATACCGAGTACGTTAGTACACTGCCGCGCAGCTGTATTAACTGATTCGTCGAATTTTGAAAATCGATAACGGTATAATATGTGATGAGGAAATTAAATGGGAAAGGGAGAGGGGGTGCCTGTGTGGTTGGGCTAATAGTAAGTGTGTATGGGAATTAAGATATATTATTAAGTCTGTTGGTTTATTGGAATTACAGACATTTGCAGGCTTGTGTGTCTAATTTAGGCTTATAAACATTTCCCAAATAGAGGGCCAACACGAAGATACAACCAGGGTAACTGTGGGATTCTAATCCGCTACTTCGTTTTGCACTAGATATTGTTAAGCAATTTAACGACTTAAACAAGCATTTTTTAAAATTTAATCTTAAGTGGCAGTTAACAGAAAAAGAATAACTTTTCATTCTGATAAAGAGGTAAAATTTTTTTACGTATATGGTTGGTTTTGAATATTGGTAGGGACGAATTCTTGTGTAACTGCATGCTATATCCGTATTCAAAACTGGTGAATATTGCCACGGATCATAGTTCACAATGTTCTCTCCTCGTCGCATGGTGTCGCCAAATCTAGTCGTGTGGGCGAAATATGCACAATACTGGACACTTTGATGCATCTAAAAGAAATCAAATCGAAGAAATAGTTACAAAATTATGGCGCTTAAAGTAAACCAGACAGTTGGTTAAAGAATTCGCGATAACTTCGTTCTGCGACATGAGTAAAAAATTTCAGTTCGAAGTAGAGNGTTAAACATTTAACGCAACCTTGTTGGAAGTCGCATAAGAAGTATAACTTCAAAAATAGTTGATAAAAGATATAGGAAATCTGCGATAAATGAGTTATTTACGTATTTATATTGTGAGAAAATAATAAAAAACAATAGTTACGTACAAAATGAAACAAATAATTTAATCGGTAAAAATAACAAGGTCGTAAATCACTGTTAGAGCTGTGACCCAGGCGTCGTGGTTAATACCCACTCGTGTTCTGGGTTGCTCACCACACTGCGTTTATCAAAATACTGGTTCCAGCGACCCCGTGGGTTTGCTCGCCATCCGCAGTTTCAGTAGATTGTTGCGTAATTCTATGAATCTTAATTATAAATTACAATTTGGTTGGTCTAATAGTAAGTGTGTATGGGAATTAAGATATATTAAGTCTGTTGGTTTATTGGAATTACAGACATTTGTAGGCTTGTGCGCTTAATTTAGGCTTATAAACATTTGTCAAATAGAAGACCAGAACGAAGATACAACCAGGGTAACTGTGGGATTCGAACCCGCTACTTCGACGCTTTGCACTACACATTGTTAAGTAATTTAACGACTTAAACAAGCATATTTTAAAATTTAATCTTAAGTGGCAATTAGTAGAAAAAGCATAACTTTTCACTCAGATAAAGAGGTAAAATGTTCTTACGTATATGGTTGGTTTTGAATATTGGTAGGGACGAATTCTTGTGTAACTGCATGCTATATCCGTATTCAAAACTGGTGAATATTGCCACGGATCATAGTTCACAATGTTCTCTCCTCGTCGCATGGTGTCGCCAAATCTAGTCGTGTGGGCGAAATATGCACAATACTGGACACTTTGATGCATCTAAAAGAAATCAAATCGAAGAAATAGTTACAAAATTATGGCGCTTAAAGTAAACCAGACAGTTGGTTAAAGAATTCGCGATAACTTCGTTCTGCGACATGAGTAAAAAATTTCAGTTCGAAGTAGAGGTCTACCACCCTCTGCTTGCTATCGTTCGCCTACCCTCAGAACAACTTTCTTAGATTCTTAAGAATATCCGAGATCGTTTGCTTCAATTATTTGCAACCCCGAACTGTCTGAGGCTCCCTGATCGTTATTTTATACAAAATTTACCTGTTGTTTAATAATGGAGTGTTTTAAATTATTTACAAGTACATTAAATTATTTAAAAAAAAATAAATTTTAAAATTCAATAACTCCAAAAACTAATTTGAAATTTCAAAGGTTAAGATCTTTTATCTTTAGTCTTAAGAATATGTGGCTGTAAAATTATGTATTCAGAACTTTATTTCGATTAACATAATTTTATTATATTCTTTTACATTGAAATATCTGAAAAACCATCAAAATAAACTAATTACTCTAAGACTAATTCAAAATCTAAACAAAGAGAATCATAATGAGCGTTATCATCAGACAAAAGAGAACGTGGCTGCCAAAAAAAAAAATAATAATAATTTTGATTAGGTATATATTTTAACACCTTGAAGGTATATACTGTAAACTTTTCTCTGAAAATGTGCAAAATTTCTTTCTTTTTCTTAATCCAATGATTTTTGCGTTATAAGAGTGAAAAGCACAGAGAAAATTTCTGAAACTGCACAAGCAGTAACTTTTTGTTTCTAATGCTAAGAGAAACTATAACGATACATAAATGGTATAATGGTTTAAAACTTTTGCTTCTGAATTTAAAATTTTTTTTATTAGAAATAAATTTTTGCACAATAAATTATTGCACAGTGAAATTCCGCAAAATGTGCACAATTTAAAATGTAATTTCAATTACTAAATTATTTAGTGTGAATGTAGCCATTTTTTTTTTTGAAGATTTATTTATTTATTTTTGAAGAGTTAGATCGAGTTCTACTACTGAGAGAGAGGCCTCTTACCACTTCTCCGTGATTAACATACTATTAACAGCCATGCACGAGTAAAAACACAATCTTATTTCAAACCGGTTATGAAAATAATATAATTAATGAAGTGAATTCTTGAATGAAAATGATAAAAGAGTTTATGTTTTTACGAATCCATGGCACTTACTCTCCAAGGGTTCTGTGGTGTTACAAAGCTTTCCATGCAGTTTATTCTTTGCAATCGTATCTCTGGAGGAACAGCTGAAATAAAATAAAATAAGTCCTTTATTTACGTACACATACGAGCTTGTGTTGCTCAATACAAAGAACGGCTTATAAAAACAAAGACACAAAATTTGGGTTGCGGTGGGATTATGGAATGCTCTGAGGGATTTCGGGATTGAGTACTCCCCTGAGTATAGAAAACTTTTAGCTTATATAAGTGAGCTTTCGCGAGTGTATGAATTAGGTCAATCCTTTTAGGTAGAGACAAACCATCTGCGTTCCACTGCAGAACGTTAAGGCTAACCTCCGAAGCATGGCGAAAATGTCGGTGAGAAGGCAGCCAGATGAAATGCCGAAGTTGTAGACCACTTTGCCGTTACTGGAACGTTGTCCAGGGTGCACCACGAGGATCTTCTCAAGTCCTTACTGCCCCCTCTGTAACTCTAATATCCCTATGGCTCGACACCACCTCCACCACTTGGGGGCGACTCCGAGACTGGGCTTTATTGGAAGGCCAGAGAACTTATGAGGCAATGACTTCGGTCAATTTATCGTCGTGTCATCTTTACTTCTGTTCCTGTTCATTTATTTTTATTTTTGCCTTGCTTTCGGAAATAAATTTTAAAAAAAAGTGAGCTTTCTGTGGTCAGAGAAAGTTAAATGATGAACAGCCCGAAAGCTTTGCCTATTTTTGATGGCAAACTTTTTTTTTTCTACTCTGTTTTTCGATGTTGCACTCATAGAATGATGTTTTGTTAATTGAATATCGATGGATGGAAAACCACAACGCCAAGTAAACACGGGATTGACCACCACACAGTCTTGATTAATTGTAGTTAATACGTAAATTTGCAGTTGGCTTTCAATTTACCCACCTCTGCCAGTACCAAAACAACAACGAATAATATACAAATTGATCTGAGTAAAATCGATCAACATGCATATAAAACTCAGTAAATGATTTTCTGAGAGACATATTAGTGAACTTGAGTAAGTTAGCTCGTTGCCGATTAGTTTTTACCAAATTCACTAAGAACTTTTACTTAGACTTAAGGTTCATTTAGAAAACACCCAAAGTCTGCCAGTGGATTTGTCAGCTGGAAAAGTCAACGTAGGGTTTGGCGGTTAAAAAGCATGATGAGGTGATTTCCACCACCATTTGCCCAACAATCCAAATTAGGGTAATTTAATGCGTATATGCTCCAGTATTAAGGAAGTTCGCAATTAAAGAAGAATCTCAAACCGTCGCCAATAAATACATTTGCTAAGTTCTAGTGCAACGTTAACAGCCATTTCAAATTAGTATCTCAATCCACTGAGATAGGCGAATTTTAGCAAAATAAATTAAAGTTGAATATTTAAAACTAAATAAGATGTTTCCGTCAAGAAGTCTACGAATTAAGTGCTTGAACTTACAACATAAGTGAACTTACAACATAAACAATGCATAAAAGTAACTTCATTAATGAATTTTCCGCCTTTTACTAATGATTTTTCACTAAATATTGTCCAGAGACAGATTAATAAGATCCAAATTATTTTGATGTGCATTTTATTGAAGAAAGGAAATTGTTAACTGATATTAAGGTAATAAAAATAAAGTTCTTTGTTTATGAATCATAATCATAGCGTCTTAAAAAATAAAATACATTCAAGGATTTGCTGCTTATGCGATCTCCGAAATTGCTTTTAGGTGAGCAGCAATATTTGCGAACGGAACGACAGATCACCGAAGAGCCATTACATTATGACCACCCTACATCTATAACAATAGGCTCGCCCAGGTTTTCATGGTTTCTCGACCAGAAACAATGTTTTCATGAGGCACATTAGGACCCATAATAATCCTCATAGAACAGTCCCTGACGTCTGTAAGCTTCTTGAACATAGTTGCAGACCAGGTTCACCCATTCATGGCAACAGTTTTTCTTGCGGGGGATGGTGTTTACCACCAGGCTAATGCACCATGTCATAAGGGTCGAATCGTCGAGGAACATTCCAGTCACTTTCAAGTCATGTCTCGACCTCCAAATTCACCTGACCTTAATCCAATAGAGCATTTGTGGTCCTACTTGGAAAACCAAATTCGAGCTGCCACGCTACCCCCTCGCAATGTGAGGGAATTGCAGGACCAGTTGGTGAGCGCTTGGTACCAGATACCTCAGACTACCTATCAGACCTTGCGGAATCATTGCCACGGCGGGTGCTAGCAGTTTTGAGGGCTAAAGGTGATCCTACATGCTATTAGCAGGGTGGTATTAATGTAATGGCTCTTCGGTGTATATGGAGATTTCTTCAGTGTAGCATGTATTAACTTCTTTATTGTGACTTATTAAATTTCAAAAATAAAAATTTTCGATATTCTTTCTTCTGCAACCAAAACAAAATGGAATCTCTTTTTTTCAAGTGCTTCTGCTTTTCCACTTAGGGAAATTTTGCTTCTTATTTTCTGATGAGAAAAAAACGTCCTACTTTAACGATGATTCTAATTGAAATAAATGAAAACTTAATATATAAAAGCCTGGAAATATCTTCCCCGCTAGAGGGAGTATTCAAGCGTTGCGATGGTGAATTAGGAAATTAAAAACGCTCAATTTTTACCACTTTTCAAACAGCAAAATCACCTCAAAGTTGCATGTAAATTTTAAAAAAAAATGAAGATGAAGTTTGATGAAAATGAAGAAAATTTTATAACTCTTTTCATCAGTTTACAAGCTGATTTATTCGGAATTCTGCAGAGAATCATGTCTTTACTATCAGTCCACTGCGGGACGAACACGCGTTAAAGTAACGAGTAGAGAAAAGTAACGCTAAGTGAAAAGTAATGCCCAGAGAATGGAACGCAAAGTAACACGGAAAGCAAAGTAACACGGATCGCAAAGTAAATTGAACGCAAAGTAACACGCAAAATTAAATAACACATAAGAGTAATGCATAAAAAAGTAAATACAAAAAAATGATACAGAAATATGCAACGCTTAAAAAATAACGCGTGTATTTAACGCAGAAAGAAAGGTAACGCGAAGAATATAACAGCTCGTTAAAGTTATGTATAATTAATCTTCAAGTAACAAAAGTAAAACTAGTAACAATTACAGGTACAATGCGTAAAATAACCATAAGAAAAAGTAAACTTGTAAATGTAACATATAAATTAAGTGACGCATTGAGAAAAGTAAAGAATAAAATGTAAAGCAAATTAATATTAAGCATAAAGCAAATTAACGTGCAAAAGAAATAATGCACAGTCGCCTTTTCTCGCGCTTACTTTTTTGCGTTACCTTATTTTTCCGCGTTGATATTTTACCTGTTCATTTTCCATAAGCTGTATTTATCTTATGCGTTACGTTTAAGTGTTCTATTTCCCGAATTTATTCTTCTTACTTTTATTTTTCTTTTACGTTACTTTTAGCATATGCTTTTCTCATGCATAATTTTACGAGTTTCCTTTTATTATGCGTTAGTTTTGCTTTTACGCATTACTTTTCTTTATGCGTTTGCTTTTAGAAATTTACTATTGTTTCACATTTTTTATTAAAAATTTTATTATAAGTTCTATTGAGTAGCAGTGCTTCAGGGGATAGAGCGTTCGCCTTCCAATTTAGGTGAACCGGGTTCGAATCCCGCAAATGGCTGGTCAATATGAATTCCGCATCCAGCTTGCACCGACCACAGTGCTGACGGTAAATATCCACAGTGGTAGAGTCCCCTTGCCGTCAAGGTTCTCGTGGTCTTCCTCTCCATGTAACGCAAATGCTTGTTAGTTCCATCACAAAGTCCTCCACGATGGCAAATTTCTCCCAATAGTTGATCCAGGAGTTCCCTTGTCTTCTGGATTGGTTTCAAAATTACAAAGGTATGGAGTTAAACATTAGTAGTCGTAAGCCCAGAATTGGGTCGGCTGTTCAACGACCGTTATAAAATAAAATATAAGTTCTATTATTCGTTTATTTATTTATGCTTTATTTTTCTTTTACGAGTCTACTCATCTAATGCGTTACTTTTAAGCTTTTACTTTTATTATGCTTCACTTTAACGTGTTTTCTTATCATGCGCGTTATATTTTTCTCCTTACTTTTTTATGCATTACTTGATTGTAAATGAAAGCATGAAAATATGCGTAACCTTTTTTTGCAAGATACCTTTAATCGTTATGCTTTCCTTTTTCTTATATATTACCTTTCTCTATATTCTTTTACCTACACGTAGCATTTACATATTACTTATACTACATGTTAATTTTCAATATGCTACAATTTAATTAAATGAAATTTTTGCTTTATATTTGATATTTAATTTTTTTAAAAGCTTGATGCTTCACGCGTTAAATTTCTTTATGCCTTTCTTTTATTTTTACGCGTTTCCAACTCTTATGCATACGTTTCCACTTTTACTTTTTTTATGCATTGCTTTTACTCGTTACACGCATTATATTTTACGCTTTATTCTTTTAAACGTTACTTTCACTTGTTAGACGCATTATCTTTTTTTTTCTACTCTTACCAGTACTTTTACATGATGCTCTACTGCATTTTTAATTCCATATTTTAATGCCTTTACATATAACTAGGAGGCTCCGCCACCTGCTCGCTAACGCTCGCCAACCCCCGAGAATTGCTACGCAATCCTATGTGGTTCACGCCGTGAACCATGGCTCGCTGCGCTCGCTCGCCAATGAACACAATGTTCTAGCACAAAGACATAGTATTTTATCATCAAAGACATAGTATTTTATCATCAAAGACATAGTATTTTATCATCAAAGACATAGTATTTTATCATCAAAGACATAGTATTTTATTTATGTAGANTAATATCCCTATGGCTCGACACCACCTCCACCACTTGGGGGCGACTCCGAGACTGGGCTTTATTGGAAGGCCAGAGAACTTATGAGGCAATGACTTCGGTCAATTTATCGTCGTGTCATCTTTACTTCTGTTCCTGTTCATTTATTTTTATTTTTGCCTTGCTTTCGGAAATAAATTTTAAAAAAAAGTGAGCTTTCTGAGGTCAGAGAAAGTTAAATGATGAACAGCCCGAAAGCTTTGCCTATTTTTGATGGCAAACTTTTTTTTTTCTACTCTGTTTTTCGATGTTGCACTCATAGAATGATGTTTTGTTAATTGAATATCGATGGATGGAAAACCACAACGCCAAGTAAACACGGGATTGACCACCACACAGTCTTGATTAATTGTAGTTAATACGTAAATTTGCAGTTGGCTTTCAATTTACCCACCTCTGCCAGTACCAAAACAACAACGAATAATATACAAATTGATCTGAGTAAAATCGATCAACATGCATATAAAACTCAGTAAATGATTTTCTGAGAGACATATTAGTGAACTTGAGTAAGTTAGCTCGTTGCCGATTAGTTTTTACCAAATTCACTAAGAACTTTTACTTAGACTTAAGGTTCATTTAGAAAACACCCAAAGTCTGCCAGTGGATTTGTCAGCTGGAAAAGTCAACGTAGGGTTTGGCGGTTAAAAAGCATGATGAGGTGATTTCCACCACCATTTGCCCAACAATCCAAATTAGGGTAATTTAATGCGTATATGCTCCAGTATTAAGGAAGTTCGCAATTAAAGAAGAATCTCAAACCGTCGCCAATAAATACATTTGCTAAGTTCTAGTGCAACGTTAACAGCCATTTCAAATTAGTATCTCAATCCACTGAGATAGGCGAATTTTAGCAAAATAAATTAAAGTTGAATATTTAAAACTAAATAAGATGTTTCCGTCAAGAAGTCTACGAATTAAGTGCTTGAACTTACAACATAAGTGAACTTACAACATAAACAATGCATAAAAGTAACTTCGTTAATGAATTTTCCGCCTCCTACTAATGACTTTTCATTAAATATTGTCCAGAGACAGATTAATAAGAATTACTATTCAGAGACAGATTAATAGAATTTTAGCCAAATAAATTAATGTAGAATTTTTAAAACTAAATAAGATGTTTCCGTCAAGAAATCTAGAATTAAGTGCTTGAACTTGCAACATAAATGAACTTACATAAACAATGCATAAAAGTAACTTCGTTAATGAATTTTCCGCCTCCTACTAATGACTTTTCATTAAATATTGTCCAGAGACAGATTAATAAGAATTACTATTCAGAGACAGATTAATAGAATTTTAGCCAAATAAATTAATGTAGAATTTTTAAAACTAAATAAGATGTTTCCGTCAAGAAATCTAGAATTAAGTGCTTGAACTTGCAACATAAATGAACTTACATAAACAATGCATAAAAGTAACTTCGTTAATGAATTTTCCGCCTCCTACTAATGACTTTTCATTAAATATTGTCCAGAGACAGATTAATAAGAATTACTATTCAGAGACAGATTAATAGAATTTTAGCCAAATAAATTAATGTAGAATTTTTAAAACTAAATACGATGTTCCATCAAGAAATCTACGAATGAAGTTCTTTAACTTACAACATAAGTGAACTTACAGCATAAACAATGCATAAAAGTAACTTCGTTAATGAATTTTCCGCCTCTTACTAATGACTTTTCGCTAAATATTGTCCAGAGACAGATCAATAAGATCCAAATTATTTTGATGTGCATTTTATTGAAGAAAGGAAATTGATAACTGATACTAAGGTAAGAAAAATAAAGTTCTTTGTTTATGAATCATAATCATAGTGTCTTAAAAAATAAAATACATTCAAGGATTTTCTGCTTAGGCTATCTCTGAAATTGCTTTTAGGACAGTAACGATATTCGCGAACGCAACGGCATGTATGGAGATTTCTTAAGTGTAACATGGTAATCTTTATTGTGGCTTATTAAATTTAAAAAATAAAAATGTTCGATATTCTTTCTTCTGCAAACCAAAACAAAATGGAATCTCTTTTTTTCAAGTTCTTTTGCTTTTCCACTTAGGGAAATTTTGCTTCTTATTTTCTGCTGGAAAAAAAAGTCCTACTTTACCAATGATTCGGATTGAACTAAATGAAAACTAAATAAATAAAAGCCAGAAAATATCTTCCCCGCTAGAGGGAGTATTCAAGCGTTGCGATCGTGAATTAGGAAATTAAAAACGCTTAATTTTTACCGTCCCACCGTGGACTGATCGTTAAGACACGGTTCCCAGCAGATCACCGAAGTCAAGCATCATTGGCTGCGGTGTCAGTGTGCGGGTGGGTGACCACTTGGATCAGTCTGCGTAGGAACCGAGGGTGTGCGGTATGGGTCCTCGTTAAACTGTGCAACCGTAAAGTGCTCTACTTCGCGTGCAGGTCGTCGGGCTACCGAAGCGGGGGTGTCATCCCCTCTGCAGAGGATCAAAATTGTGATGGCATATCTTTGGATCATCCTCAGGGATGTTGCTTAGGCTCGTCGCCAATAGCCCATTGTGCAACTCTAGTGTGACGTAAATGAACTACAACAACAACAATAACAGCTTAATTTTTACCACTTTTTAATTTTTACCACGATCCGTCCACTGCGGGACAAACGCGCGTTAAAGTAACGAGTAGAAAAAAGTAACGCTAAGTGAAAAGTAATGCATAGAGAATGGAACGCAAAGTAACACCGAAGGCAAAGTAAATGGAACGCAAAGTAACGCGTAAAATTAAATAACGCATAAAAGTAATGCATAAAAAAGTAAATACAAAAAAGTGACGCAGAAATATGTAACGCTTAAAAAATAACGCGTGTATTTAACGGATAAAGAAAGGCAACGCGAAAAAATTAACAGCTCGTTAAAGTTATGTATAATTAATCTTCGAGTAATAAAAGTAAAACTCGTAACAATTACAGGTATAATGCGTAAAATATGCATAAGAAAAGTAAACTTGTAAATGTGACATATAAATTAAGTGACGCATTGAGAAAAGTAAAGTATAAAATGTAAAGCAAATTAATGTTAAGCACAAAGCAAATTAACGCGCAAAAGAAATAAAGCACATTCGCATTTTCTCGTGCTTACTTTTTTTACGTTACTTTATTTTTCGCGTTGATATTTTACCTATTAATTTTCCTTAAGTGGTACTTATCACATGCTTTACGTTTAAGTCATATATTTTCCGAATTTTTTGTTCTTGTAAATTACTTTTATTTTTCTTTTACGTTACTTTTAGCATATGCTTTTCTCACGCACAATTTTGCGAGTTTCCTTTTTTTAGGCGTTAGTTTAACTTTTACGCGTTACTTTTCTTCATGCGTTTGCTTTTAGGAATTTACTATTGTCTCGCATTTTTTATTAAAGATTTTATTATAAGTTCTATTGAGTAGTGGTGGTTCAGGGGATAGAGCGTTCGCCTTCCAATAAGGTGAACTGGGTTCGAATTCCGGCGATGGCTGGTCGATACGTATTTCTGATCCGTCTTGAACCGACCCCAGTGCTGACGTGAAATATCCTCAGGGGTAGGCGGATCATGGGTTAGAGTCCCCTTGCCGTCAAGCTGAACGTGGGAGGTTCTCGTGTTTTTCCTCTCCTTGTAACGCAAAGGCGGGTTAGTTCCGTCAGAAAGTCCTCCATGAAGGCCAATTTCTCCCAATAGTTGATCCAGGAGTTCCCTTGTCTTCTGGATAGGGTTCAAAATTGTAAGGCTACGGAATTGAACATTAGAAGTCGTAAACTCAAAATTGGGTTCGCTGTTCAACGACGGATATAAAATAAGTTCTATTATTCGTTTATTTATTTATACTTTACTTTTCATTGAAGAGCCTACTCATCTTATGCGTTACTTTTAATCTTTTACTTTTATTATGTTTCACTTTAACGTGCTTACTATCGCTTTACTTTTTTATGCATTACTTGGATGTAAATTAAAGCATGAAAATATGCGTAATTTTTTTTTATGAGATACTATTTATTAATCGTTATGTTTGCCTGTTCCTTACATTTTACCTTTCTCTATATTCTTTTATCTATACGTTAAATTCACATATTACTTTTACTGCGTGTTAATTTTCAATATGCTACCATTTAATTGAATGACATTTGTTACTTTGTATTTGATATTTAATTTTTTTAAAAGCTTGATGCTTCACGCGTTAATTTTCTTTATGCCTTTCTTTTATTTTTACGCGCTTCCAACTCTCATGCATACGTTTACACTTTTATTTTTTTATGCATTGCTTTTACTCATTACACGCACTATATTTTTCGCTTTACTCTTTTAAACGTTACTTTCGCTTGTTAGATGCATTATCTTTTTTTTTCTAATCTTACCAGTACTTTTACATGATGCTCTACTGCATTTTTAATTCCATATTTTAATGCCTTTACATATAATTTTACTCGTTTACTTTCTCTATGCATTACTTTACTTTATAGTCTGTTACTCTTACGCGGTTACCTGCGTCACTATTTCATTCCTTTATTTCAGATTATATTGCGCTTTCCGTTTACATTTCGAGCATTAATTTATGTCGTTTATGTGTTTACTTTTATATTGCTGCATAAATTAAATTATGATTAAATATATTAAAGAAAAGTATTTTTTTGAAGAAAAAAAACTCGAAAACATTTAAAAATTCAAGAAAAAAAAACTTGCAAAAAATACAGCAAAAATAGAAACATAATTTAAAAATAATAAGACGACGGAAATTCTTACAGAAAAATTGCTAAGATTGCCCTTTTAAACTGCTAAACAAAATATTCGTGTGCATCACAGGGGCACTAGGTTAACTGCAACCCTTTTATTTTCTTATCTGGTTGCAGTTACTGCACTTTATGTTGTTATTGTTGTTGTTACTTATTCCACTTAGCCCAGAACAAGGCTAGACCAAGTCCAGAAGACCGTTCACCGACAGAAAATTATATACCATCGCCGGACCCTCCAGGATAAAATTCTTTTCTAGCCCCATACAGGACAGCAAATGATCAGGTGTAGCTTGGTGCACATTACATTTTAAGCATGCAGTGTAAGTCCTTTCATCCTGAACAAATGTTAGTCCACGGGTATGACCACTGATTTGTCTTGTGATAGCTGTCTGCAGTTTCCTATCACCTTTTAGCCCCAGGGAGAACTATTTTGTTGATACCAATCATGACTAGGTACTGTACTTTATTCATTCTGTTACGTTTATTCCGTTTATTTATATTAAGTTTATTTAAGCAGTTACCGTACTTTATACACTGTTCTTTTGAAGAACAGTGAGGTAGAGAGTATTATGAAAGTTATTCACTGAAAAATTGTGTTACTTCATTTTGATAATAGCTTAAGTAGGTCCACTTGGTCAGCTCCCATTCATTAAATAATCTTCGATGTAGAATTTTGATAAAAATATTCTGCTTCATTATTTAAAAAATGGGAGCCTTAAACCCCTCCACCACGATAAGGTGGGACCTTTTGGAGGGGACCCCCACCCGTCCAGGTTGCTTTATCTGTTCGTACACAAAACAACTTTTAAATTATTTAACTGTTTTCTTTTAAAGAAAAGCTTAAGAAAAAAAAAACTATTTTTGTTAATTTCCCGATAACCACTTCTACGCCTCAAACTGTGATTTTACGGTTACCAACCCTTATTAATAAAAAAAAAATCTTAGTGCTTAGTAATACATTTTATAGTTTGTAGTCTTATAGTGTTTAGTAATATATTTTACAGTTTGTAGTTTTATAGTGTTTACTAATATGTCAAAAGTTATACAGAATTAGAGGTTTGAAAATGGTTATTATGATTTTTACAACTAAGATATTATGAACATGAAATTAAGAAACTCTGTAAACTTAACCCGCAGCAACCTGGAAGTCCGCTCTAAACACCCAGTTTTTATTTTTTCTATAGATAACTTTTTGGTACATGTAATAATCTTTGTGAAGTCATTGAATATGGGTCTCTTACGGTTCCCAAGCCTTTGTGAAGTGATGTAATGTGGGTCTCTTCTGGTTCCCAAGCCTATGTCACGTGATGTATTGTGGGTTTCTTATGGTTCCCAAGCCTATGTCACGTGATGTACAGTGGGTATCTTATGGTTCCCAAGCCTTTGTGAAATGATGTACAGTGGGTATCTTATTGTTCCCAAGCCTTTGTGAAATGATATACAGTGGGTATCTTATGGTTCCCAAGCCTTTGTGTAGTGATGTACAGTGGATATCTTATGGTTCCCAAGCCTTTGGGAGGTGATTGGTTGTTTTCTCAAGTCATGGCCAATACGAAATCATTCATCATCGAAATAAGAATCAAACTCACGTAACAATAGAAAAAGTATTGCCTTGTATACTTAAACAACTAAATACTAATAACTACTCTTCATAATCAAATTTTGAAAATTTAAAGATAGCCAGAATAACTTAGACATTTATTGTTATAAAAAGCATCAGATTTGCTTTTCTCTTGATACACACATTAATTTAGTATAAACCAATGACCAGAAATATTTTTTCATAAGGAATAAGCTTAAATATAATAATTATATAAGGAAATAATAATGAATGAATGATTGATTGTATTAAAAATTTTGAAAGGAGGTGATACCGGAATGTAACTTTTCTATTGAGAAGAATTTGAATTCATTATTTCTTTGACAATGATTCCGGTTGCAGTGTGAAATCCCTGATTTTTTTTAATTCTCCTATGTGGTATACTTAATCAACTGTATAAACAACACTTTATGGCCGCCTCAAGTATTTCTTTCCTACTTTTGCTATACATGCTTACACTGATTAGCTTTAATGTTAATTTATTTACTTTACCAATCGCTAAAAAAGATGTTAATTTTTTTTTAATTTTTTTTATTTTATTTTTTTAATTTAAAATTTTCTTTTTTTTAAATTTCATACTTTTTTGAAATATATTTAATGTAAGCTGATATTTTTTGTGCCAGTCTATTGCTAAAATTAAGAAACTAAAATTAAAATTGAGCCCAATTTTTCTGGGGGTTGAAATTAAATTAAATATTCACGAAAATTATCCCTAAATTTCTCACATAAGGAAAAAAGTTCCTAAATGTAGTATAATTATCTTTAAAAAGAATAATAATTTATCTTTTTTTATAATTTTTAACTTTAAAAGTTTGAATCGATGTTAATTCACGAAAATATTTTTTATCTGAAATATTGATTTTGACTTTTAGACAAATATCAACTATCCGGTCCTCGCTAGCGACGCTCATGCCCAGCAATATACAAAGAATATTGTCTACGAATCAAAATGCTGTGAAGTTAAAAATTGATTGAAGTATGCTATGTGATTTTCAGAAGGATATAAATTTTATGTGAACGAATTCTTCACTGTTTATGTAGGATTAATGGAAAATTCGTATGCTATCTTCACTGTTTATATAGGATTAATGGAAAATTCGTATGCTATCTTCACTGTTTATGTAGGATTAATGGAAAATTCGTATGTTATCTTCACTGTTTATGTAGGATTAATGGAAAATTCGTATGCTATCTTCACTGTTTATATAGGATTAATGGAAAATTCGTATGCTATCTTCACTGTTTATGTAGGATTAATGGAAAATTCGTATGTTATCTTCACTGTTTATGTAGGATTAATGGAAAATTCGTATGCTATCTTCACTGTTTATATAGGATTGATGGAAAATTCGTATGTTACGATCATAAAAGAAACTAGCAATTATACTTCAAAAACTGAGGAAAATAAATTGTTAGAGAATCTGATCTATTGTGTAGTAATTTTGTTAATTGCATAGTGAATAGTGTTCAGTAAATTTTTTAGAGAATTGTATTATTAGAAATTCTGTTTCCTTCTTTCATTATAATTAAAACTTTAAAACTAGAGCTTAAAAATGGATGTGTTTACTGGTGTTTTTGAACAAACTAGATGGAGGGTACTGAGTAAAAGCTGCGTCAGTTCTATGGCGTACAGAAAGAGGGCAAACTGGCAACCCCAGGCATCCATACACATTGGCACGCCACTCTTTGCTTTCTGATCATTTTATCTTCTGCATAATAAGAACTGAAATTATTAGCGCTTTGAGGCAGTGCTTCATCAAGAGTATATAAGATTTCCGAAAAGGACATAAAAGAGGCCAAACTAAATCATGAGCATGAAAAGTTCACTGTAGTACCAAATATAGTTTATTTCAGTAAATTTTTTTACCATCTATTTTATGTCTATCTAGTTAGTAGTATGAAGATCGAGTTAGCTGATATTTTACTGTCGTAAAATTTATCTTTTCTTAGAACTTGATCACGTGGACTGATGCCGCTTTCCTTCTGTACCTTTCATACAGTTAGTTACAGTTTTGTAGTTTTTTTTTGCAAGTTCTTCATTTGCGTATCCTATTTCGATCTTTATTTTAAATAAGTTTAAATTTTTCTTAGTTAATTTTAAAAATTTAAGTAGTTTTAAAGAAATTTTTTATCCCGTATTATTGAGAAACAGCTCGCTTGGAGCAAAATAGATCTTAATTTTTAAGGTAGTTTTTTTTTGTGAATAATTAATTTGCTTGTATAACGTCATTAGAAAATCTCAGAGCAAAATGTCTCTGACCTTTACTTATATTTTTTTAGTAATAGTTTAAATTTGATATCAGTCACTAATTTCATCTCATGCGAATGAGAAAAATTTTTTAAAATTTTAACTGTTACTGTTCTGGAGTTTGTGCCTAACAGAAAAGAAATCTAAAGTTTAGAAGAAAGAAATGCTTTTTAATTTTCAGTTTGCTTTGCATGTATAGCTGAAAAATATTTTACTTTCTAAGTTAGAAATTAATTCAGGAGATTTCGAAAGAAATAGATTACTTAATTTGCGAACATCTTGAGAAGAATTTTTTCAGCGGTTAAGGAGAAAAAAAATTTTTGGAGAATAAGAAAAAAATTTAATATTTGCAACAAATTTAGAGAGCCAACTGTGGCTAATATTATTAAACTCTAGCAGAAGCAAGAACAGACACAACAACAATAACCCAGTTAAAAGAAAATAAACCTGCGAGAAAACGGAAGACTGTATGGTGTGATAAAATGGCTCAGATGTAAAGTTAGAATTAATGTATCAAAGTGATTACTATAAGTGATGTATCAAATTTAGAGAACCTACAATAGCTAAGGTTATTAACTTCCAGCAGATCTGAGAACAAAACAACAATAACCCAGTTAAAAGAAAGTAAACCAGTGAAGAAACGGAAGACTGTATGGTGTAATAAAATGGCTCAGATGTGAAGGGATGAGTAATGTATCAAAGTGATTACTTTAAATGATGTATCAAATTTAGAGAACCTACAATAGCTAAGAATAATAAACTCGAGCAGATGTGAGAACAGACACAACAAATATAACTCAGTTGAAAGAAAATAAATCGGCGAGGAAACGGAAGATTGTATGGTATGATGAAATGGCGCAGATGTGAAATGATGATAAATGTATCAAAGTGATTACTTTAAGTGTTGTATCAAATTTAGAGAACCTACAACAGCTAAGGTTATGAAACTCCAGCAGATAAGATGTGATATTAGACACAACAACAATAAAGCGGTCATTAAAAAAATACGTCTGAGAGAAAAAATGGAAGATATCACATATGATATGTTGAGATAAATTAGTTGAGATGCAATAGGCTAAAAACAGATGGAAAAAATACTTTGTAGGATAGATAGAGATGACATTAACTACTTGAGGCAGCCAAAGCCGAAAAAGTGATAAATGGAAAAAGAAGAAAAATTTTAAATTTGAAGCTTTTACTGAACGAGTTATGGATTTAATAATTTAAAGGAAATCTATTGAAAAACTGAACTCCTTGAAACTCACAGAGCGGAGAACGAAAACAGAGACCACACCTTCCGACCCTTCTTTCTTTCCGCTTTCGCCAAACGATCTTCATCCTGCAGATCAGGAGGAGATGATTCGAAATCTTGAGATTTCAACCAATCCCATACTTTTAAATACACCTCTTCATTATAAGTTCCTCTATCCTTCCAATTGAAAACACCAGCGTTCTTACCCGGTATCCAAATTTCGGGACCTTTAATCAATAAATACATCCTGCTCATTTCGTTCTCGTCCTTTTTCCCAATCCTTTTCGGAGGACCAAAGGTTTTCTTCACCCAAAACCTGTACTTTTCCTCACAGTTGTAATCTCTTTCCTTCTTTCCGAACCTATGGAAGAAAAACAAAAACAAAATTTTTTTAATTCTGGGGAATCGAATTTAAAACACGAAATTACTTATTTAAGTACAAGATAACACTTTTTTAAATTTGTACTTTTAAATAAAGAGATACAGTTGTATAGTATATTTATTTAGATCATACAAGTAATGATTCTGATAAGAAAGAAATTTAAAAAAACTAAAAATATATTTAAACGAGGGAATTAGTAAATCAATAGTTACACGATAACTGCAATTAGATACAGAAATCAGGTTTTTTTTTTAAAAAAAAAGGTAGAAGCAGAATTAAGCAAAATTAGATACAGAAATCAGGCTTAAAAAAAAAAAGAAGGTAGAAACAGAATTAAGCGATATTAGATACAGAAATCAGGTTTAAAGAAAAAAAAAAAGAGGGTAGAAACAGAATTAAGCGAAATTAGATACAGAAATCAGGTTTTTTAGAGAAAAAAAAGGTAGAAACAGAATTAAGCGAAATTAGATACAGAAATCAGGTTTAAAAAAAAAAAAGCGGGTAGAAACAGAATTAAGCGAAATTAGATACAGAAATCAGGTTTTTTAGAAGAAAAAAAAAGTAGAAACAGAATTAAGCGAAATTAGATACAGAAAACAGGTTTTAAAAAAAAAGAAGTAATATCAGAATTAAGCGAAACATAACTTGATACAGATAGAGTAAGAAAGGTACGGAGTTGTACATAGGTTGTCATTAACCCAAAATTGGGTCGGCTGTTCAACGACAGTTATAAAATAAAATAATAATTATAAAGTAGCATAATTATTTAAAAACGTTGGAATGAGCTGCAGTCAGCGAACTTATTTTTAAAATTTAAAGAATTAAGTTGGGTACTCTTTTTTAGATACACGTTTAATTTAAAACTGTATTAAATCTGTTAAGTCTTTTAATTTTTTTAAGAATAAGCGTAAGACGAAACTTAATTATTATTGTAACTATTTTTTTTGCGATTGAAGTATTTTATAAATATAAGTAGTATTAATTAATAAGCATTAATCAATTTATTGATTTTAAACAAATCTGACAGAGCAGTGTTACCAAAAATGTCAATTGCTCAATGTAGTACCATTAATTTTAAATTAAAAAAGTGATAATTTTAAACACCGCTTTATGAAATAATATAAATAAATATTATATAATAACTGAATGCATAATAATAATAAATTAATAAGATAATAAAAAACTTATAAATTATTTATTAATAACTAATTTTAACATTAATAGAATTATTTATGAACTTTAAGGTAAGACAAAACTATTGCTATTATTTTAGTATGTCAGTAAGTAAATGCACTAAAAAATTCCTAATTTTGCATTAATGATTAGGTTAACAGAAATATTTATTAACGCCATAAAAAAAAATCTAATCAAGTTAACTTGATGTATTTGATTTAAAATTAGTCAAAATTTGCATACTAACCTAAGCAGAGTTTATTTATTAATTACATTTTGTATTCGGGAGTATTTTTTATTTGTTTACTGTTTAATGTAAACACATAAATCCATTTAACTTGACAATTTGGGAAATTTTTTTTTGTAGAACATGGTAATTAAAACATTAAACAAGCTTTATTATAAAATCGTAATTTTACAAAGCCCCAAAACCTGTGTAGTACTGAAAATATCCATCAACTTAATGGATAAAATCTTAATTTTATTTATTCGACAATCATTCATTGGGAAATTTTAAAATCTTCAAAACTTTGCTTTTTGGAGAAATATCAGACATTTGTAATAAATGAAAAGAATTTATGAAAAATTAAAGTCGAAAATAAAAAAATAAGTACTTACATTTTACTTTGCATACAATTGAAATTCTGAACATAATACGTTTCAAAGTAATTGAAAAATTAGGATTTCTTTAAATCTTAAAACTAATTCTATGAGTTATCATTTTAATTTGAATATTTACTAGTAAAAATAAGTAGAGTTTAACTTACACTTTCTTCAGAAGTTTCGCCATCGCTAAATAATTTTTTTTTTAGATCACAAATGATAATTATCATACAAGCGTAAAATCTCCAGAGAAAATGAAATTTAATTTTTAGAACACGATGACGTCATCGGATCATACGATGACGCAACATTGATTAACTTTCCTTTGTTGAAATAATTAATTTTCATTGGTAGAAAGGAATAACTTTTATGAGCATTGTTTAAAAATTTCTATGCTTCGAGTCAAAATATACCATTACTTGTTTCTTTTTTATAATTTTTTAAGTTAACATTATACTGTTTTTTTTTTTTCGTTTAAAATTTTAATACAATTTTAATTATGTATGCCACCCAGTTTTTTTTTCTAATGAGTCAAAATAAAATTTTAATTTTGGTAAGCAGTTGTCCTACAATTATAAATTTGAAGTTAAGTTCAAACATTTATAAAACACTTTTTAAAATAAGGGTAAATTTGAGATGAAAAATTATACATGTCACACTAACACTCCTACAACAAATTCTAATGCATAAATTTATTGATCAATTGTGTGATTTCCTGTTGATTTAAACCATTATCTTTACAAAAATTTAAAAAAAAAACAATAAAGTAGAACTAAATATATTATTTAATATTGCATTTCTAAATAAAAAACTTAAATATTCTTACTCAAAGTTTGATAAAAAATATCGAATTTACACTTAGACCTTAGCTTTTAGTTCAAAACATTGCAAACAATTTATAAAATTTACATACAAAATTTCAAAATATTCTAAAAAAAAATAAACTGTTTCGTAATTTTTTTTTTGATAAATTTTTTTTCTCAAAATCAACTTTCTTCAGAGAATGCGTTTAAAATGTGAAAAAATGTCTGAAATGTAAGAAAAATTTAGAAGGAGAAAAACTAATTATTCGAAAATTAATTTCAAAAAAAGTTTATCTCAAAATTTTATCTTAAAAATATAATTTATTCAAATGAAGAAATAGCTTCATATGCCAATTCATAAAAATCGGATACCAAAAATTTAAAGACTTTTGAGAAGTTAATAAAATAAAGTTCAAAAAAAAAATCTAAATTTTGGTCGAAATGGTCGATTTTTACCCAGTCGCATACTTTGAATGAACATGAATCCCAAAGAACTTAAAATATTTACATAACAAACATTTTTTAATTATTAAATCCGAAAATAGTCAAAAATATTTGTATGAGACAACACATTTTTTCTATAACCACTTTAAAATTAAATTGCTGTTCAAATTTAAAAACAATATTAAAGAAATTATCGTCTTGTGATGTCTACTATGGTGTCAAGATGTGATTGAAAAAATAAAAATAGGCACACCCTTCCTAATGATACTTAATAGTAAATAGGTTTCAATTTACCCAATTAATTAAAAAAAAATTTATCATAGTATTATGTTAAGTTTGTAACTAATTTAAGACTTTCAAATGGTTGTTGTTGTTGACGTGTACTATTAAGGCAGAGGGGGTGCGATTGTTCTGTTTTCCAGTGGTCCAAATTGTTCTATGTCTTAAATTAAAAATTAAAGTTGATGACCTAAAATTGCAGTAGTTTATTACTGTACAAATGAAAAAACTGATAGTTTCAGTCAAGCTTGTGTAGAACTTGCTCAATGTTTATGAGGTTGAGCAAAATTTTCGAAAATATTCTAGGATTCCCGCACCAAAAGGTTGAATAAACCCTAATATGGTTAAAGAGGATGAACAATATTTATCGTTAATTAGAAAAGCTTACTTAAGGCAATTAGTTTATTTCTGTGGAATAAGTAGTGTAAAGCCGACCGGCCTGTGTCGGGGGCAGGGAACTGTCCTTGCATCAGAAAAGTCCTGGGTTCGAATTCCGGGCAAGGCATGGATGTTACTTTCTCTCTCTCTGTGTTCTATGTCCTTTCTCCTATGTGTGTGAATATGATCCGCCCTATAAACGGGTTGTGGTTGTGTGAATGGCGTGGCATAAGTCGAATTCCTGGCCATAGATGGCGCCACTGAAAAACAGGAACAATCGCACCCCCACTGCCTAAACAGGCATACGAGTCATACGACAAAAAAAAAGTAATTTAAAACATCCAAATTTATTGTTGTTCTAAATTGTATGTTTGTGATGAATGAAAAAAAAATCAAAATGATTTGTTAAAAATTAAGAAAAAGAAGCTTGAATTTCAAAAAAAACATTCGAACTTTCTTGTGCTAAAATTTTTCTGTGAAGAACAACCAGCAACAACGTTTTCTTCAAAAGATTATTCAAATTATTGAATAATCTTTTTCTCAATGAATGTTTGAATAACATTTATTGTATAGAAAATATATATTAGTTTTCCGATACAAAACAAACGAAAGAAATTTAAATGTAAGTTAGATATTTGAACTAATTTTCTTCTGTAAATTGTACAGGTTCTCCAGAAATACTTAACATCCCTTATAAGTTTCCGTCGTCCCTAGGAGGGTGGTAGCACCTACGTTTGGTTACCAACAAAACCAAATAAACTGAATGTTTTAATATTTATTTAAATACTTGCTGAATATCCATCCCTTGTACGGGAGGGGAAAAAATGAGAAAGAAACACTTAATTTATATTGAATAACAATACAACATCATGTACGAAAAGACCGACATAATACATTTAGTTAAAATAATTTTTTTTTAATTATTGATATTTGTCCGATAGCTTTACGCTATTAATTTAAGCAAAACACGTTTTTAGAAATTGTTTCCAGTAAAATAATAGTTAATTATATTCATTATGCAAAAAATGCTGTTGTTGCAAAATACTACTGCTGCTCGACGCCAACTTATGATACTCAACATTTATCACAATCAACCAATTTTTTCCTGTACCTTCCTGTACCAATTTTTTCCTGTACTTTCTTTTGAGAGTTGATAAGAAAATTCAAAACCATAATACCTAAATTAGGAACCTTAATACCAATATTAAACACCTTTTCTAGCGTATTTAGTACCTGTTAAAACATCACCTAAAAGTACCTATTACCAAAATTTTAATTCATTGAAAAATATTTTTATTAATTGGCAGTAAGATATTCATAATTAAAAGATTAAAACACAATAAAATATTAATATTGTTTTATCGTTTATTGGCGATAATTGCTAGGACACCAACACTGAAATAAAACATACTGAAAGTATTTGCAAATTTTAAAGGTAAAATCCTAGCATTATACAAGCTTGGAACGATTTTGAAAAAAACCGCCAATTCCGAAATGACGCGTTTACGCTTGTCACTTAACTAGCGATTGTCTTCAAAAATTGGCGTAGGAAAAAACAGATAAAATCATAGCCTGAAAATAGCGGAAACATAAACTTCCCGTGAATAAATCATAAATATATCATGAAAACACTAGTATTTATGAATTTTAAATATTGAAATATTTTATAAATTCTTAATTTGAATAACAGAAAAATCACACGACGAATTCCAAAATGGCATATGTTGCAGCCAACCACCGGATGTAAAGTTAACAAGCTTATTCTGTGAGGAATGAACATTAGACATTATCAACCTCTAACAATCAAATTGTACCTCAAAATAAAATGAATTTACCATATTTTATATACTAGTGAATTGATGCTTAATAATTATAGTGGTAGTTACGCTACAAATCCTTCTCACAAACATCGCCAATGCAAATACACCATGTAATGTATACTAGAATCAAGCCGCTCTGAATTAAATAATTCTAAACTTGTTGTCAGAGTTACTCTTAGGAATACTTAACGAACAAAATTACTTCGAATTAATTTAATGATTTTAAACAAAATTTGCAAATCCAGTTGAATTAAGCCAATAGTTTACCATAGTGTTGCCAAAATTATCAAAAATTAATTGTAGTGCCATTAATTTTAATTTCAAAAGTCGTTCTGTTTATTAATTTTAGCGTGAAGGAATACCATTATATTAATTACCATTATACCATTATATTATACCATTATATTATATTAATTATAATTTTTAAATTGAGACGAAACTATTGCAAATAGTTCAGTTTTTGAGTAAACAAATGCACTAAAAAATTCCTAATTTTGCTTTACTGATTAGGTAAACCAAAATATTTAATGACACCATGAAAAAATATCAAAAAAAGTTCAATTGAAGTATTTCATTTAAAATTTAATCAAAACTTGTACATTAACCTAAGCAGTTTTATTTATTAACTACTTTTTTGATTCGGGGGTACTTTTTTCTTGTTTATTATTTAATGTAAACATAAAGAAACATTTAACTTCGCAATCTGTGAAATCTTTTTAGTATGAAAATGGTAACTAGAAAATTAATCAAGCATTATTATCAAATCTCTATTTTACAGAGCCCAAAAACTACGTCGCACTAAAATTATCCATCAAATTAATGAGCAAAATTTTAATTTTATTTATTCAACAATAATTCATCGGGAATTTCTAAGCATGGAAAATTTTGCTTTCCAATGAATTATTAGATATTTTCAATAAATGAAAAGAATTTAAGGAAAATTAAATTCAAAAATAAAAAATAGGGAATTTGCATTTTACTTTGCATACAAGATACACAAACAATAGAAATTTTGCATTTATGAAATTGACGAAAGTTTGGTAAAAAGTTTTATATATTTTAATATTTTACAGGAATTAGATAATTTATTTATAATTCAATTTATTTAAAAATGAAATCTACATAATATAAACGAGCATGCAAACATTTCAAAGTAATAAAAAAAATTAGATTAGGATTCCTTTAAAGCTTACAATTAGCATTATTAGTTATTAATTTAAATTGAATATTTAAAGTTGAAAATAAATAGAGAGAAACTTACATTCTTTTCAGAAGTTTCGCCATCTCCAAATATGTTTTTTTTTAGATCACACAAATGCTATCAATCATACGAGTGCAAAATCTCAAGAAAAAACGAATTTTAATTTTTAGAACATGATGACGTCATCAGACTATACGATGACGTCATCCGACCATAGTATGACGTAACAATAATTTAATTTGCCTCGTTGAAAATATTTATTTTCTTTGGTTAAAACGTAATATCTATTATGACATTGTTTAAAAATATCTCTTCCTCAAATCAAAAATTACAGTATACTTTTTTTTTAAATTTTTTATTTCGTTTATAAATTTTTAAATTAACCTAATTCTCTTAAAAACAAAAAAAATTGTGTAACAAACTTTTTTTTTAATTAAAATCTTTTAAAAAAATAACAAACTTAGCTTATTTTTAATTTTTTGAATATATTTTAGAACTAATTTTTAAATATTTAGTTTTAATATTTTTTAGTTTTAATATTATTTAATTTTAATATTTTTTACTTCAGGATTAGATTATTTAATTTTTTAAGACAAGAATGTGTCTCTTACTTTCTTTGGAATTTATTGCGTATTTTGTAAACTAGGAAAAAAGTTCCCTTAGCGATTGTTCGATTGGCGTAGAAACCACAAATTGCTCTTATTGTATCTCCCAAAACTGTAAATGCAAATTTAAATGAATTTTACCAATTAATTAAATGAATTTTTTCTCCAAATTTACAATTTAGCAGTTACAATACTTTTTATGTAACTGAGTACTTTTAAAAAATAAATAAGTAAAATAGCAAATTTATTTTCAAGTTTTTATGTTAAGTTTGTTACGAATTGAAACATTTCACGTTGTTCTATCTTTTAAAATCAAAGTGAATGAACTTAAGATGCACTAGTATAGGGTAAACTAACCAGTGAAGGAACACTTAAGCTTCGCTTGCCTTTTAAAAAATCATATTAATTTCAAAATTCGTAATTTTAGTTAAATGACAGTGTCAACATATTTGATACTAATTGCAAATTATGTAAAAAAAATTATAGAGAACTTACATAACATTGTTTTAAGGTTTTTGAGGTTCAAATAACAAGTAGTAAGAAGACGAAGTGAAGGAACAGCTCTTACTTATTGAAGGAACACAAAATTTCCCAGTAAGGAACACTTAATTTTGGTTATTTTTTAATGCTCTTTATGAATTTATATATCATACAAATATCTAAAAACAAGCCTATTCTTGAAATTATAGAATACAAATACNTACACCTTTTTTAAACTAAATAACTAATAGAAAATATAATATTATTTATATTTTATTAAAAGAAATTTAAAAATATAGCTATATATCGAATGTGCCTTCTAAAAACGCAAAAGAATTTTTCAGGAGGTCAATCTTTATTCCTTATTTGGGCTCCATTATATCGTCGTTGAAAGACCGTTTTTCTTCTACACAAAGAAAAGCATTTTCACTCTTACAGCTTCACCCGAATAATATGAACAAACTGGACAAAGCGTCATATCTTGAAATTTTAGAAGATATATATAGAAGATCTGCTCTCCCTGAATTTCATCGCTAAAGCTACAACGTGGTACGAAATGTGGAGGAATAGAGAAAATTCTTATGAATCCCTTTAATACATCGATTTAGTTATTGAGGCCACACCGTTTTATCCAGCTGTAGCAGAGGTAATCAAAATTGGCCTAACTCTTCCAGCCACTACGTGCACTATTGAACGCACTTTTAGTACAATACGAAGCATCAAAACATGGAATCGGTCTACAATGTCTCACGAGAGATTAAGTAGTCTGTGCATAAGAAAAGAATCAAAGATGACTTAGAATTCATTGAAAAAGTTATTAACAGATTTGGACAGCAAACAAGACGATTACAATTCTTGTTTGATTAGACAATTTCTTAATTGTTATGCATCAATAATTACTTAATTATTTGTTTTCGAATAAAAATATTTTTAATTAAAAAAGTTTATAACAAAATTGTTTTTCTGTACCTCTTTAATTGTTTGGAAAAAAAACAGGGGGGTGCAAGTGCACCTCCTTGCACCCCCCTGCCGGCGCCCTTGTCTGTAGCTAGTCGGGAAGTAAGTTTAAAATCGATTACAATATTCCAACCGAACAGACATACAAGAAGGCAAGTTGATATAAATGTGGTGAAATTAAAGTGAATGAACTTAAGATGCACATACATGTGAAAAAAAACTGACTGTTTTTTCACATGTCACACATATGCTTTATTTGAGCATGGAGATCCAAAAAATGTTCGTAAATATTATGAGGTCCCCAAAGCGAAATGTTTAAGAAACGCTGATATAAATGATGAGAAAGAACAAGAATCATCGTTAATTAATTAGAAAAGGGTACTATACTTTACAAAGGCAAATGGTTATTTTCTGTGGACTTAGTAGAGTAAAATAACTTTTTAGATTATTTCAAAAATATAAAACTATATTTATGATGAATTTAAAATTGTTAAAATAATTTATTAAAAATTCAGAAAAAATTAAATTTCGAAAAGGAGAAAAATCTCGAGTTTTCTTGTGTTAAAAATTTTTAAGTTTAGAGCAGCAAGCAAAACATTCTCTACACTACAATTAGTTAACAATCCTTTTTTCTATAAATTTCTAAATTAATAATTGCTTGAATAAGAGAAAAATCTTCTTCAAAAAGATATTTGCCTCATCGTTTCCTTCGAGTTTGAGTTTTGAAAACATCAATCAGAGACGCATTTCTGCATTTTATAACTGTCGTTGAACAGCCGACCCGATTTTTTTGGGTTTATGATTACCACTGTTAAATTAGCCTTGTAAATTTGAATCCTATCCAGAAGACAAGGGAACTCCTGGATCAAGTATTGAGAGAAATTTTGTCTTTGTGGGGGACTTTTTAGGAAACTAACCCGCATTACATGAAGAAGAAAACCTTCCACGGTTAGTCTGTCTGACGGCAAGGGGTCTCTAACCCATGATCCGTCTACCACTGAGGATAATTTACGCCAGCACTGTGATCGGTGCGGAATTCGAATGGAACAGCCATCGCTGGGATTCGACTCCGGCTATGGCTGGTTAACGTGGCTTCATTTTATAACTGTCGTTAAACAGCCGACCCAACTTTGGGTCGTGTTAGGTTTTATAAAAGAAAAATTTAGTTTCATCCTACTTAGTTTTATCATTATATAATATATTCGCCGTTGAGCAGACGACCCAATTTTCGGGTTTACGACTACTAATGTTCAACCTCATAGACTTGTAATTTTGAACCCAATCTAGAGGACAAGAGAACTCCTTCTAGTGGGAGAAATTTGCCTTCGTGGAGGACTTTTTGATGCAACTAACCGACATTTGCGTTAGATGGAGGGGGAAACCACGAAAACCTTCCACGGTTAGTCTGCCTGACGGCAAGGGGACTCTAACCCATGATCCGTCTACCATTGAGGATATTTTACGTCAGCGCGAGCCGAGAGCAGAATTCTTATCAACCAGTCATCGCTTGGATTCGAACCCGGTTCACCTCATTTGAAGACGAACGACGTGATTCAATACACGCTATTTCACTTTTTCAGAAGTGAACGACTTCTCTTTGTCTTTGCTTCGCTGGTAAGAAACTTTCAAGCCATCACTGTCACACAAATATACCGGAAAATATTTGGAAGTGTTTTTCCCATGAAATGTAACAACTACAAAATCTCATGCTTGCAACAAGGGACTTTTATCATTAACATCTGGTTAAGTATTGCACATGAGTCGTTTTGACACAAAGTACGTGAGGTGGGGGTGTAAACTTTTGCATGGATCAAGTTTTACAATATTCCACCTATGTTTATTAAGCTCTAATTAAAATACATAATTATACAGTACAGAACCCGTTTTCCGGAAATCAGAAAACCGGAAAACCAAAAAACCGGAACGAAATTCAATAAATTTTCTCGCCATTATTTAAAAAAAAATTTTTTTTCCTCATAAGATTTTGGGATTTTTCTTTCTTTTTTGAAAGATGTTTACCTTACCATCATTTTGGAAATAATCATAGTGTATTACTTCATCGTTTTTTCTTCTTTTTAAGAATATTTCCAATTTTTTTTTTTAAGTTGGGTTTAACAATAAAAAAAACGACTTTTTGTAGCGATTCAGAAAACCGGAAAAATCAGTTATCCGGAATAGCGATGGTCCCGATCGTTCCGGATAATCGGTTCCCTACTGTATT
>NC_092212.1:74538692-74574303 GCF_043381705.1 Parasteatoda tepidariorum
ATTTTTAGATCGCGTAAATACGAATCATGATGCGTAATTTTTAGATTGCATAAATAAGAATTATGATGCATAATTTTTAGAATGCGTGAATACGAATCCCAATGCCTATTTTAAAATCATGTATAAATACAAAATCAATGTTTGATATTATAAACCGTATGAGCAAATCAAAACATTAATTTTAAACTTGTGTGAATACGACTCGCTACATAGGTTTTTAAAAAGGCGTAAATACGAATCACAATATCAGATTTTTAAATCTCGTAAATAAGAATCGCAACATACAATATTCAAGTCGCGTGAATAAGAATCGCAACACGCAAATATGAAAGGCTATGTTTGATATTAAAATCGTGTGAATAAGAATCGAGATATTAACAGATTCCATGCTTGTCAGAAGCAGCGTCGTTTGAACTACAAAAATCGGATCTATCTGGAGGGCGGGTAAAAAATTCGGAAAATCTTATCTGCTGCGAGTAAAATAGCTATAATAAGTAAAAATGAGAAAGGATTGGTAGCTATGTAGTTTGAATTTTCTGTTTCTTTTTGAAAATCGCTAAATTTTCTGAAAAAGCGGAATACTTATAAAAAAAAGTTAAATTTTTAGAAAAATCTGAAATTCAAGAGGTAAAAGTGGAAAGATCTCATCCCTATTGCTGAAACTATGGAAATAATTGCTTAAATAAGAACAAAAAATTTTCAATATGACTAATTTTATTAAATGACTTATTTGTCATATCCCATGATCAATTTAGTCTAGTTGGTGGCAAATATGATAATTTTTACATAAACGTTAGTGTTCTAGCACTAAATTTTTATACCAAAAATTTTTTTGGATATTTGCAGAAAATTAAATACTTTTAATTACTAGAATTTATTCAAAATAATACTTTTTCATTAAAAAACATACTCTTTTTAAAAAAATTTCCCCTTTATCAATAATTTAGCAACAAAAAAATATATATATACATATACCTATTGTGAAAAGTGATTATTCAAATTCGAAATTCACACATAGTAATATCGTATTAAAAATTGAGTTTCTTAAAATCACGCAGAATCTCATAGCATTAACCGTTGAAAAGGCGATCGAGAAACAAAATTAACTTACTATGGAATCTGTGCAAACTGACTGCATTAAAAAGTGATGACTTAAATTTGTAACTCAAAATTTTCAAATTTTTTAAGAAAAAAAAAATTCCTTGTGTTTAGAAGTTACTGCAGGCTGAAAGTTGTCAACCCAATTTATGCTAAAAAAAACATGGTTAGGAGCACAGAAAAGTCTCCCAATAGTCTCCTTTTCCTGAAAATAGTTGCTTTTTTTTAAAGCCTTTTCAGGCAAAAAAGTTCCCATAGTCGCCTTAGGTTGAAAATAGTTGCAAATAGTCACCTGTGGCAACCCAGTACAAGAAATTAGCATATGAATTAACTAGTTGTTTTACTAAAAAATAAAAGAAAGAATGAAAGAAGAAAAAAAAAACAAGTCTTAAAATAAATTTATTTATAAGGAAATCTAAACATAAAGTGTACATGTATATACAAGCAAATAGCATTTTCCATAAAAAAAAACGTAAGGATGTAACACTAACAAATATAGAACATTACACATAGCACCTGCAAATAATACAAGCATAAGTCACAAAACAAATATAACATTAAATCTAAAGTTAACAATTTTAATCATGGATAAACAATATTTTTATTAATATCTTAAACATCAATACAGATGAAACACTTAATTAAATAAAGCTTTAACAAATTAGTATTATAATTTATGTACAGCAATTTTAGTAAAGAACAGAAATTACTTATTGATCAGAGAAAAACATAGAAATGTAATCAAACATATCCGACACAAGAGCAGCACCATTGGTAAAAATTGTTTAAAAAACATGCTAACAGTTTAAAAAAACACGTTAATGACTGATGATAGGATTATGAATAACTCTGATTCAACATTACTTTATAAAAATATTTAAGTAGATGACTTGAACTTTTCTTAATTAATTAATGATTAGTTTTTTTTACTTATTTAGGTGATAGCACTTTGTATTGTTTTATTAATTGTCAAACTGAAAAATTTTTAAATTGAGATTTTTATAAGTTTCATTAACCCTCCTCATAATTAGTAATTTTCCCTTGAATAAAATGGGAAATACCTATTTTTTCTAAAAAAAAAATAAAGGCTTTTGTAATTTTAAAGGGTCTTATCAATTTTACTTAACACTCACTAAATTAATAAGTAAACTAAAAATAAAAATCCTCACACAAAATGTTTAAGAAAAGCTAGATAAAAATTTAAAGATCATAAAATAATCAGAAAATAATGAAGTAATCATTCAGGCATCTAAAAATAAAATAAAAACAGATTATATAAATACATATTTCATTTTTTTGAAATTTTAGAGAAAATTTCATTCATTATTCCCATACTTAAAAAGAAGGGGGAAAAGTTAACCCCTTAACTGCCGCGGGCGTATATATACGTCTCGGCCAGACGATGCGTTAACTGCCGCAGGCGTATATATACGCTTTTCCGAAGTACGATGCTTTGCATTGCTCTGCTATAAATAGAACTACACCCNAGATATTGCCTTCATTTTTTTGAAATTTTAGAGAAAATTTCATTTACTGAAATTACCCATACTGAAGAAGAAGGGGGAAAAGTTAAAAAATCTTTCTAATTGTTTTCTATAATTTTTTATAACCATAATTTTAAAAATAGGCTTTTAACTAGAATTTTTGTAATAAATAAAAGAAAAAATTAAATTATAATAAACTTAGGTAGGCCAATAAAGATTTAAGGTTTATTTTTATCTTTTGAAGTTTAATTAATCAAATCTGAAGACAAAAATAATACAAATTTGAAATTGCTAAAAATGGTTATTATCGTAAATTAAAAGTTTATTCAGAGCTAAGATGATATTGCGATTTAGGGGAGGAGTTAATAAAAACATGATTAAACACGCAATGAAAACATAAGAATCAAGCACACAACAAAAAAAATTCAATTAAGTATATGGAAGTGATTCTGTGAAGTTGAGCAGCAGAAAAGTATACTTAAAGATGTTTTTGATAACGAACATAATATAAATGTTTCCAAAAAATTAAAAACATGTATGATTAAAATGCCAACAAGCAAACATTTGAAACAGCTTTATATTTTTTTTTAGCATAAATGAAGCAAATTACATAAAATAAAACAGTACAGTAAAACAGTCCGTTTATATAATTTCCAAGGTAATATCTACCATGAGTATTTTTTAATGGTCAATAATAGAAGTCTAAGATATTTCTTTAAAATTGAATATTTAAAAATTCTTTTGACTAGAAAAATTGATCAATAGGAATTAAAGTTATGATCTATAAATGCAAAAAGTATAAATAACAGTACATTATAAGGCAGCGTTTCCCAATTTTTCTTGAATATGGAGCCCTAAATGATTCACCTTCGTTCGGCAAAAAGCCGATTTTTTCAATAACTTGGTCAAACATTATGAATACAAAAACCCAAAGAGATATTACTAATTAGTTTGAGGTTATTTAATGTAAAGAACAAATTTTTTTCAACATTTTATCAATACTTGTTCTAAAACTATGTTTTATGACTAACAGTTAAATTCACTGGTCTGGAGCAGGAAATAGTCCAGGTCTGAATCTGATTTTCATGTATGCATAAACAAAAATGAATAAAATAAGCTGAAGTTTTTGTTGAAATGAATTTTAACTGTTATTATCATTTTGAATGTTTATCAGTACTACCAGTTCTATCAGTATTATCAGTTTACCAGTAAATACATTACTTCATTTTGTAATTTTATTACTAAATATTACAAATGACGGTTAAAAATTTGTTTTACAATCGCCACTTTTCTTATTATCAAAAAGGCATTTTATTATTAAAAATATTTCAATAAATATGGATTTATTAGTATAAATTAAGTAGCTTCCGTGATTCGAATGAATGATGACAATACAATAATAAAGATATTGCCCTTTAGACCCACTGAAACACGAAAGCAGAGAAGGCAGCGTTAGAGATAGGCTGATTTGGTGGATTCTGATTTTCTTGCAATTAAGCAAAAGAATTGGAGATCAAAGATAAATCAGAACGTTATGAAAAAATCTTCAGAAGGAGGCAATGGCCCACATTGGGCTGTCTGGCCAACTATGATGATGATAGTTTTATTGTAAATATTGTTTAATAAACTGAAAATTACTTTAAGTTTGTTTTATAAAAGTTGTTTCTTCATTTTAGTAATGTTTACAATATTTTGAGAAATGTTAATCAACCAATTCAATCAATTTAAATAATATCAACCAAATTTTCAATCATTTAAAATTCTCAATTTTAGAAAAAAAGGCCACTGTAAAAAAAGGCTAATTGCAAAATTTCCTAATTTTGACTATAACCTATTAAAATTTAATACAAATTTATTACGATTGGGACTTAAGCAAGAACGCCAGTACATAGTTATGACACTTAGTAGGAGCATATTAATGAGTTTTTGCCCATTTTGAGATGGAAATTCCATATTAATTAGGGAAAATAAGGGTTTATCTGGAGCAGTTTATTCTGAATCAATTGGCAGTAATCATACTGTAAAAAAGAAGTTACTGCAACTGCAGTAAAATAATTTTCATAAAAGTAGAGAACATAAATCATATATTTCATGCTAAGCAATATTTTAAAAACTTATCTTAAAAACAGCAATTTAAAAAAAAAAATAATTAACCTGTCACAAGCTTTGAAAAGAAGAATTATGTCTATTCACAATACGCAATATGTTTAAACTTTATTCTACATATGTATGAAAATAATAATAAACTAAAAATAAATTTATTAAAAATTATAAATGAGTGAGATCATAAAAATTTAGCATGAATGAAAGTTAAGTTTTAAATACAAAAAAAATGAACATAAAGAGATTTTAATGAATGCATAGTTCTAAAAAGCCATATATAAACAAACTAAAGTTCAAATGTTTGAAGAACGTTAAACTGAACACAATATTTGACAATAAAAGTTTAGTTGACAATTCTGGTTTTCAGATAATAGTGTGTCTAGAATAGTTTTTGATGAAAAAATTAGTTACAAAAATATACCTTTTAGAAAATGAGTATCTAGTATAGTGAGAAAGTGGATTTTAAAACCAATTCTTTTTAAATAAGTACAGCAGAATAATATTGAAAATAAAATTTACAATGTAAAATTGAATAAAAATATTATGTACATTTTTCATAGTAAGAATAAATATGAAAAAGAAAGAGATATTTTTTAAGAACAAAAATAGATAATGTTTGGCTGAGAAAAAGCAGCATCAATTTCTAATTAAAAGTTTCATTAAAAAATTTAATTATCAATTCTAACTATTCCAACATTTTAGAAATAAAAACTAGACAAATAATTTTTATTTACATCATACTATAGTAAAGTTTGAAAGAGAATTAACAAACATAATACATTTCAAACAACATTTTGAAAAAGCAACAATGCTTTTCAAATAAAAATAATTTCACATTCTTAAATTTAAACAAAACAAAAATAAAATATTCTGAATAATAAAAATTTATACTGTGAACAATAATATTCAGATCTGGAAGCAGTTTAACTATTCAAATTTTTTAATAATATAACTAAATGATTCCGCTTTTCAATATTAAGATCACAGAATAGTTATCACCAGGTAAAAAAAAGGAGCAAAGCACAAGAAATGAGAATGTAAAAATGCACAGCAAAATGCAAAATAAATTAAGTACTACATAATTTTACATGACATTTTCAATCTATGATTCAAAAGATCTGTCTTCTGCATCTTGAGTTTTGCTTACAGATGATTTGAAATCTAGAAAAAAGAGGTTAAAAATGTTATCAATATTTGATTTTTAATAATTAGATCAAAACCACATAAAATAAAAAAAAGTCATTGGAAGTTGATTTTAAAAACCAATCAATTGTCGACAATACAGACATAGGAACAAAATATTAATTTTTTTAGATTTTTTAGGAAAATATAATTTAAAAGCAGTATTTATATACATAGCACACAAAGGACAAAAAGAAAAAAGAGAAAAACGAAGAAAATCAATAATTTTTATTTACTGTGCATAAGCTGTAATATATATTTGGCTAAATGTATTTAGATTTTAAGAAAAAGGGCAAGGCATTGGATACTTTTTGAGACAACTATTTTATTAAAATGATTTTTCAACTGTAAACTTTAAAGAACTACTGTTGCTTTTAGATCATGTTTCCAAAGCAAGTTTACATAAAACCTAAGTCACATGGTGATTAATCTTAGTCAGGGGTCTGTCTAGGTTCTTCTGAGAAGTACCTATTTTGTGAAAATTTAGTCATAATTTGTGAAAAATTAAAAATTATAATAAAAAATCAACATAAAAATATGGTAAAAATATGGATTCATCGTTTCTAAGGGATACAAAAATAAAATTTTAAGAAAAAGTATTTTGTGAAACTACTGTTTTTTCTAAAGTTGAATTTGTGAAGGTACCGCTAAATGGTAATAAATTCGGCCTGGACAGACCCCTGATAGTGTTCAAAATTTGGGTTAATTGTTTGACATTAAAAAAGTGCATTTTAAGTTGTGTTCTTTTTCTTTCTCTTTTGAGACTGTATTTTAAATTATAAGCATTTTCTGAAACAATTATTTTAAACTAAGTCCATTTTCTTAAGCAATGGTTTAAGAAAATATTTCTTTGAGCAATGACTGTTTTTTTTTTTTTTTTTTTTTTTTTATATACACATACACATATCAATACAAAATCATATCAATTCAATTTTTAAAAAAATGTATTTTGAGCTTGGTTTTCAGTTCACTCAAGATTTTCAATAAAAAAAATTTGAAAATTTCGGACAATTTTCAATTAACTCCTGAAGAATCATTTTCATTACAAAAAAGTGTTTTAAATTTATTCAACAATAAAAGTATAAAACTTAAAGTGAGAAAAAAATTTTAAAAAACAATTGAGAGAATTTTTTGAAAAGTTTGGACATGTGTGAGGGAGGCCAAGATCCTCCATGGGCTGTAGAGCTAATGAGTGAGTTATACTTTAAATGATTTTATGTAGCACTCTGAATTATATGTTCTTAAATTTCATTGGTAGGACCTGTACGAAGAGCAAGGAACAAATGAATGATAACATAATTTTTTATAAATGCACCAAATCAAGTTTCCTTACTTCTGATTTGCTCTTCCTCTGGAATTTCAAATGCATCCCTTGTTTTAATTGGTATTGCAGGAGGTGAGTCTTGATTAGAAGAAATATGTCCACTTTTCTGAAATTTTAATTTTGAGATTAGATGTACAGAATTATTTCTTCAATTACAAATTTATTTATTATATAAGTTACTTAAACTACAAATGAACAGTGTTTGATGAGTTCAAAATCACAAGAAAATAATCCTTAGAGGTTCATAGGAATAGCAATAAAACAAAAAGATGGTAACAAAAATGATTATTATCATTTGTTTAACAACTTAATGCTTATTTTTCATGCAATTTTTGAGAAATAAAATTGGTAATTTACCAATCAATCAAAATGAAGCATTTTAGCTAAATAAAATATTAAAGCCAGTAAGCAAAATGAAAAGAAATTTTCTTCTTCTTTTTATTTACTTCTTTATTTTTAACGACATCTATTTTTTGGATTATAATATTTGTAAACACTAATTATATAATTTTGGCACAGGTACTGATATGGAGATCCTCCTCTTAATTTTTTTCTTTTTTCAAAGAGTTTAGTTGAAATATTTGGTACTTATCTATTACAAACAGCTACAAAAAATCACTGAACTGTTATTGACACTAGTGATACCAATTTAATTGAAGTAATTGGTACTCTAAATATAGTTCTTTTTTGCACCTCCACCCCAAATGAACAAGTACCACCGTTTTTGGTAGATTTTGTTACATTTTAGTAAAAATGTAGATAATATAAACTGATCTTATTTGTGCAGTAACCAGAAATGACAACTTTCCAAACTAGCTATCAGTAATCAGAAGTACAATAATATAGAAATATGAACAGTTAGTACTTATTTAATTCAAATTTTCACAATTTTAAAGTGTATGTACTACATATTTCTATATAGATATACAATATTAATATTGTATGCAAGAATTAACTATTAAATAAAAAAATTAATTAATAGGTAAAGGTGCTAAATTATAACTAAAAATTTTTTAAAAAAAACATTCATTAAAAAAACAATAAAATTAAATTGATTACTTGGAATCAATGTTCCAATTTGTGGTTAAATTAGAACCAGTTTTTATTACCTTTTCATCATCATGAATTTTATCCACTAACGTTCTTTTGCTTTTCAATGAAGATAGAAGATTATGTTTCAGGACAGGGTGGCCACTCAAATCAGATTTCAAATTTCCCTGATTTTTCCAGATAAAAATCTTAAAATTTCCAGGTTTTTCTTTCTTTTTTCTTATAAAGTGTAGGATGTGTACAAGAAAAGTGTCTATATTATAAAATATTTTATTCAAAATGTTATTTTTTTAACATATCATCTTGAAAAAAATAATTTATTTTGACAATTTGGCAAGATTTTTTATTTATTTTTTAATGTTTTGGTACAAAATTTTGAATCAAAAATCATATATTGACCAACAAAAGAGTAAAATTAAATATTAATATATAGTTGGTTCTTAAAAAAACCATTTTTTAAAAATATGTTATAAAAGGTTAAAATGAAATAGAAAAAATTAGCATTAATGCAACAATTGTAACGATTTATCGACAAACATTGCTGTCAGCGATGGTAAAAAAATGTGTGATTGGTTGGCTTGCTGAGAAAAAATAATTCACAGATTTCCTTGAATGGGAGTAGAAAAAATTTCAGAAAAAGAGTGCAATATAAAATCTATTATCAAATTATAACCAACTAATTTTTGGAGAATTTTATAAAGTTAAAAATACAAAAACATTTTGTCAAAATAGAAAAAAAAATTACCACCAAAGCATCGGAACAAACTTGAGCCATAAATGGATTCAGCCCAAAGACAGTATTTAAAAATAGAAGCTAATATCCTAAATCTTTTTCCACCTACACCAGAATCTTTCCTAAATTGCACAGTCCCATAGCGGTCAAAGGTTTCTGCATTCGTTTAGCAACAGTAGGAGAATTTTATGTGGCATTCTAGTTTAACAGCTGTAATGGAGCAAATTTTGATGCAAGCAAAGTATTGCTAAGTTGATGATATTTCAACTGTTTGGCGATACATTTCCGTTAAAAAAAAGTGGGTATAATGGATGAAATAATTTAAATTAAGAAAATTAGCAAATAATTTAAATTAGTGAAATTAAAAAAATCATCAAAGAAAAATTTCCAGCTTTTCTTTAAAAATCCCTGATTTTTCCAGGTTTTTATCCAAATTTCCCTGATATTTCCAGGTTTTTTCCAGTATAAAAAAATTCCCTGATAATTCCAGGTTTTCAAGGTTTTCCAGGTGGGTGGCCACCCTGCAGGACAGCTTGTTTCATGAGAGAAAAATGAGATGCTTTTGCTTTTCTTTATTGTTTTTAGGAGTTAATTGTTTAAGGAGTAGAAAAAAATTATTGCAGATTAGTTGCAAACAACAAAATTTTTAAAACTCTTGTTAGATAGTGAGAAAAAATATTTCAAACAGATTATAAAGGGAATTCCCAAAAATTTTAATTTTTAAGAATCCTAACTTTTTTTACTGTGAGACCTTAATCTTAACTACAAAATTGCTATAACAGATAAATCGTAATAGTAACATCCACCCTTGAGTAGCATGCACAGATATATTTTTACAAATAAATAATAAACAAACCTGAAGTTGTTCTTTTTTGAAAACTTTCAAAGGTGAAGGTGTTGCTGTGTAAGAGAATAAATATTTGAAACAAAACATAACAATAGTATTTAAAAAGTTAACGGAAATACAAAAAATACAATTCATAAATTAATAGATATCAGTTTTATAGAACACTTAGAATATTTGAACAATTGAAAAGATAGAGAGTTTTTATTAAATATTATATTTTTCAAATAAAGAAGTAAATGAAAGTGAGGTAAAAATATTCTTACAACATAAGTCAGTTAAATGTTTATATTACCAAAAGAATACATGTAAATTATTATTAGTTACTATAAATCGCATTAGTTAAAGGTATAAACTAATTAATGCTCACAAAAATTAAATGGTACTTTTTTTATTGCTTAAAACTTTAGTAATATGATAATTATAGAGACACTCTTGAGATTTTTTAAGTTAGAATGATAATTGGCAGATCAGGTTAAGTAGTTCTTCACAGTTTGCCTAACGAGTTTTTTTTATCTATATTTACTTTAAATTTGCATGGAAAACAATAGAAAGCTTTTTGATGGATTTTGAATTTATTTTACTGGTGAATTTTGTTTTGAATTTACCTCTTGTACATATAAAATAAAACGGTATTTAACTAACTCAGAAAAAAAATTATTGATGTATTTTTTTCTTAATAGAAAGTTTCTAAATGAAAATGCAATTACTTAATCTTTAATATTCAATCAAATAACAAAATTTAGTAAAAAAAAAACTTAGTGCATTGGGGGTGAGTGTTGATTGATCTGAAACTAAATTTGAAATATGACCAGTTTATTCCCCCTGCACCATCTATGTCATTTAAAGAAAAAACACTAATCAAGAAAACTATAGAACAAGTTTGTAAAATAGATCAACAGCTAAAGTGTAAAATGCACATTAGATAACTGATGATTTAAAATTTTTCTCCTTTTATTATTTAAATTTGAGAGGTACTTTGAACTTTTCCTCTTAAAAGGTAAACAAGATAAGAATATAGTAAATGCACACCCCCGTGGCAGAATCGCAGCGACACGGCGACATTGCAGAGAGATTTTTCTTTTGAAAAATAAAAAACAATTTTACTTTCTTTCCTATAGAAATTTACAAGTAGTATTTGAATAATGCATTTAGATAACCACATTTTCATGCGCTCAATTTACGCCGATAGTATCGTAAATCGATTTCATGTTTCGATTGTATTTTCGCCAGTTATTGATATTCATAAGATTTTTAAATATCCTGATATATTTCAAACAATATCAAAAATTCGAATGGTGCATTTGAGTATTTATTTTTTAAAGCAATAATTTCATCGAATTTTTGGCAGTTATTGCTATCGATTTCACTATAGTTTTTAAATCTGATATTTTTTATTACATTAACCTAATCTGGAAACGAAACACAGTTCGATTAGCGTGATTTCGTCGTTGATCTTTTATTCGGCAATTACTACTATAGTTTTCATGATTTTTTTATTGTGATGATTATTTACAAAAAGCGAAGATGGAAATAATTAATGCGTTTTCTTCCCCAACAAAATGCAAGAATATCATCCATAATATTAGAATATAAAATTATTACATGTTTAATTAAAATAATTATATACAGCTTTTTCTATTTTTTTTTTTTTTTTTTTTTTTTTTTTTTTTTTTTTTTTTTNTTTTTGTAAATGCAGCGGTTTTGTTATTTGAATTAGTAACACATATGTTTGTTATTATTAAAAGTATCTTGTAAAAAGATATTAGTGCTAGACAGTTTTGTCGCAGATAGCTCGAAAAAATTCTGCCACAGGGATGCATGTGAAACAATAATAATTAATACTAACTTTCTTTAGATTTCACCTTAGCATACTGTATTTCCGTTGTGTTCCGCCTCCTAGCCCTTGGGGGAGCAACGGGCAATTCTTTCATAGAATCCTTCTCTACCATTAAATTTGTTCTCTCCTCAGTTTTCTTCTGAACAACCCTTTCATTTGACTTAACAGGTTTATCAAAAAAGATCCGTTCATAACTACTGTCACTATCACTACTACTCACAGAAGCTAACTCCTTATTCCGTTTTAAGAATTTATTCGTCACCAGGATCTTTTGCTCCGACAGTTTTTGATCCCGATTCAAAGAAAATGCCTTTCTCTCCTTGAGAGCAAGAAACACACTAGCATCACTCTGTGAATGGGACAATCCTCGACTAGGTCGATTACTGTTTTGTTCTTTTGGCGGGATTTCTTTTTTAGTCGCGAGTTTCAAGTAGCTGTCTGTGTTGGCAATGTTTTCCCGCACAGCAGGCAATGTACGAGTATCTTCATGATACTTCTGGGAGGAGAAATTGGTATAATATGGTGTTTTTGACATATTTTTATTAACAGCTGCTGCCGAAGAGCTTTTTAATAACAAAGGTGGAGGCAGTGGAGCTTTTTCTTGCTTTCTCGATGGAATTCTCTTTGAAGACACTGACTGGTCAGTGGATTCCACTTTGAAATTATCTTTGGTTTTATAAACAAGATTAACATCAGGCGGCAAGGGAGCCCGTTCATGTTTCCTTGAAGGTGTAAGATGCCTGTCCGATTCCTTATTCATCAATTTAGGAACACTTGGTTGATGAGTTAATGGATCTTGCTTTTTGGCAGGTGTTTTGAGAATTTTGCCATAATTAGAAAACTGATCACCATAAGAAGTATCTATAGCTAAAGCTGCTGGCTTCACATCAGATGGCTCGGGATAGCTTCTGCTCATATTTGAATCAGCAAGTCGTTGTTTTGAGTTTTGCAATTTGTCATCGTCCAATGACATTTCAGTCGTAGTATGGAGTAATTTATTTTCAGAGAAAGGAAAGTTCTGAACGTTTACATAGTCAGGGAGAGTTTTCTTTGTAGGCTTTCTGTTTGCTTCTTTCCTGGTACCAGGGTTAGATGGTGAGTTTTCAGAACCAATTTGAAGTCGCGAGAGGGTTTGGTACTTCTCTAGGAACACATTTTCATAGCCCTTACTTTGAGGTGCCCACAAATTAGTATAAGAAGCTGATTTACGTATTTTGCTCTTCCTAGGGGCTGGTTGAGGATATACTTGGGTACCTGTTGAGCTCAAACATTTTTCATTCATTTCCTTATCCAATTCATTTTTGTTTGGAGAAACTATTAAAGAACCATTTTTGACAACTATATCAAAACGTTCAGATGTAGTATCCTCCTTCGGAGGTGGATTGCGAGGAGGTGGTGGGAAATGGAAAACTATTTCTTCTTCTTTAGGGGAGCTGTTGGTACGAGAAGATTTAGACAGGATAGTTACTGAATGAGTAATTAAATTTGTCTGAGCAGAACCGCTTTTAAAAGATGAACTTTTTTCTGAATTAGTGTTACAGCTACTTTCAGTTTTTTTAGCGGAGTGTTTATTTTTGAGATCCACATCTTCCGCTTCAGACAGAGTTTGCGTGGTCAATCTATCTAATAGTGTATTGAGTTCAACAGCAGCTTCTTTGACAAGCTTTTTGGTGGGCGATGCAGAACCTTCTTTAAAATTATCCACAACTGCTACCGTCTCATTGGGTTCGAGCCAGTCAATGTTAGAGCAGGAACTACTTTTTGATAGATTCACACTACCTTTAAAACTTCTTCTCAAAGGGGGGCTGTAACATATTCCAGTCTTACACTGCAGTTGGCTTTCATTAAATGGTTTGATTTGATTTTTAATGAGGGCAACGTCTTCAGGCCATATGATTTCATAACCAGGAAATTTTGAGTTGCCTTTAGGACTCATTGGCTGAGGAGCTGCCAACTGTTTGACAGCATTGGCGAGTTCTTCTTCCATACAATACGATTCCCTCGATGTTAAATCAATTATAGCACTACGTGGATTGATTTGCAATGCTTTTTCAATTATTTCAATGTTTTTCTTAGCCGTTTCATTAACATTGCTGTAAAGATCATTAGGAGAAGGTGGAGGATCTTTTTTCCTGTCAAAGGTCAGAGGCACTTGAGATTTGGCACCTATTTCTTCATCAACAAGATCGTTCAGCTGATTCATTGATTTATTTTTCCTAGAAAGCATTTTTCTGGGAATAGCGGGAGGTACGTCTTTTTCATCTTTCTCGGTCACAATATCCACTTCTGTTGATGACTTGGAAATATTAACAGTTGAAGATGGTAGAGTGGAGTCTTGAGAAGAATCGGATTGTTTAGTGGTTGATTCATCCGTGGTTGAAGGTGGTATATTGATATCTTCAGGAATATCAGAACCACGATAGTCACCAACACTTACTGTTTCATTTATTGCAGAATTAGTGGAATTATGGATTTCTGTGGAGCTCAAGGGTATAATTTCTTCAGGAACAGGACAGATTGGAGCGATTTCAGAAGCAGCTGAAATACTAGCCAACTTATCCTGCGGATCATCAATGACAGCATAAAATGTTGGACTTTTGGGAGCATCTGGAATATTGAGTGGGTTTTTAGATATCTTTTTCCAAGGTCTCAATGAAGAAATACCAGGAAAAATTCTATTAGAGATGTCTTTTGAGTTATTTATAGGATTTTCTGATTTAATATCTGATACAGTAGGCTGAGTCTCTGTAGGTATAGGTTTGGTATACATGTTGTCTGTTTCACTATACCACATAGTTGTATCTTTTCCATCTCCTTTACTTAAAGTGCTTAAAAATGGTAATAGTTTAGGTGGTCTGTTTATTGAAAATGAGAAGGGACTCGATTTAAGCTTGTCCGGTTTTTTATTTGTTGGACTGGAAGGTTCTTCGATAGGAGGAGCAACAATTTTTTCAGTCGGTTTGACTACAGCTATAACCCGAGGTAAAGATGACTTATCATACCACATAGATTTGCTTTTTGTTGATGATGTGGCTTCATTACTATTACAGGATGTACTATTGCTCGTAGATTGGTTATTTTCAAATTCATTACAATTTTCAGTTTGTGAAGCAGTAGAATTATTCCGAAATTTCTTGTTTAAATTAAAAGATACTGTTCGAGACAGCGTGGCAATCTTTTCTCCTAAGTTATTTACAGAATTTGTGACCGTCCTCTTTTGCGATTTATTACTAGGCCGCACACCAACCTCCCTTTCGGTTCTAACGGATGAAGAACGAAATTTACGAGTAACCATCATTAAAATAGATTCCCTTTCATTTGCAGAATTTCTATCCATACAATTCAAAGATGGTGGAGCTGAGCCTGCACGAGAAACATGATGAGTGTTATTCCTAAACAATGAACGTTTACCCCCGTCACTCTGTCTACAGGTAGAAATTCCTGTTTTTTCAAACAATGCTTTCAACTTGGAGACACTGGGTCTTCTCATCACAGTCGCTCTACCAACCATTTTCACTCCCTTTATGTTTTCACTTTGAATAGAAATTTTGTCATCGATGGAATCACAGTCTTGAAAAGTACTTCTTCCTATTGTTGAAGGATAACTTTCCCTTTTGTTAGCCACAGACAAATCTTTACTCCGAGCAGACAATTCCGCTATATGACTAACAGTATTAGACGAACTAGTCATAGTATAGTATTTTGTGTTCAAACTGGTTTTGCCATTAAGATTATCCTGATTTACCTCGTTTTGCAATGGGAAAGATTTAGAATCAGATTCAGGACTACTTTCGTCAGTTTCGTAAGCGACCCTGTCGACAAACGGATCGAAACGATTCACCAACTTTGTAATACTGTCACAACTAGGTATGTTTAAGTAAGCTCTACCACATTGAGGACGAATGCTAACTTCATCATCATCGATGAATGGAATAGCGTCATCATTACTTTGTTGAGACAAGTAGGAATTTCTAGAAAAGCTGATTTCACTATTTTTACTACAATCAGCGAGCGAGTCGGAAATACTTATTTTTGAAGCAGATTTATCACTACTAAGAGTTTCAGGGGTGATTATATTAGATGAAGTACTAATTTGGTGACTATTTTCCTCAGGAGTAGATTCCAGTAACGATCCTAAAAATAAACGTTAAAAAAATATTAAAATAAAAAGTAAAGTATATAATAATATAGGATACATAAGGTATAAACAAACACTGAATGAAAAAGAAAGGATTCGTAAAAAAGCACAAAAAAAATTCTTAGAATTAAAAAGTAAATGTAATTCTAAAAATTTATAAACTTGCATAATTGAACCTTGATAGACCGTTCATCATAGAATTAATAATTTTAATTATAGATAATTAATTATTAGATAAAGAAAAATTACAAGTGTGGGTTAACAAAAAATATCATTCTGCATGCGTATTAAGTGTAAAAGTATACATAGCAGTAATAATAGAAACCCTCTTCTTTTTAAATCTCTTTTCCTGCCCTGTAATTTTGTACGTAAGAAATTATATAAAATTATTCAATATACTTTTTTATTTCATTAAAAGGAAATTATATTCTACAAATGAAAAAAAAAATGTAGTATTGAAAAAACTGTATGTATTGTTTAATAAATCTTTTCATTTGAAATTCTAGTTATGAAAGCAAAAAATTGGCACATCACGAAATTTTTAAACATTTTCAGATAGTTTTGTGTTCCAGCAATCATATGTGAGTATAATACACAATTATTGGTTATTCTTTAATGTTTTTGATAATAAAAATATGTAAATAAACAATATATTAATTTATTTTATTAAAAAATATATTACTGCTAGAAGATATTTTACTCTTAAATTATATTTTTATGTGATGCAATGTAAGACCTTATTACAAGTAGTGTAATACGTAGCAAAAGTGGAAAATACTCGCAAAACAATGTTTTACAAAAAGAAATTCAAAAATTAAACAACTGCAGATAATAATATGATATTTTGCTATTAGATTCAGAAACAATGCTGCTGATCATGTTAACTACTTCTTTATTAACAGATCATTAGACAATGTAAAAAGAGCCACGTCTATATAAAAATAAACTCAAATTAAAAGTTAGGTAATTTGTAGCAGAAAAGATAATACTCAATTACTTTTTTATGCCCTTTAAGACCTCAATTCAGTTTCAACCCCCATTTTTTCTTTTTTTTCCTTCTAAATGCAGATGATTTACTACAAAATTGGTGAAGAAATTAGTTATACAGAAGATTTTGAATGCTTTCAATTTTTATTCCTTATTTAAAGAATTAATAGTACATTTATTGTAATATAGTGTTCATAAGTGGAATTTAGTGTTTTAACACCATCACTTAAAATAAATCTGAAAAAGAAGAAAAGTATGATTTCTTTTAATGCTATAAGATGCTAAACATCTCATACTTTGCATTAATTAATGACCTAAAACACTGATCAAGCTGAAGCGTAGTAAAAATTCAAGACTTCATTGTCTAAGCAAGGTTGTAGAGCCTATCTTTACGCATGAGTGTGTAGACATAAGTAGTTCCAAGAGGGTGCAAAATAACAATGCTCATTTTTCAAAATGCAGAAGTTCAATGTTTTTTGAATGCCCATTTTCAGTATAAGATATAAAATGGAGCATAGATGTAGAAAGCTTCTGCATATGTAGAGGAGTTCGTAACTATGATGGTTATATATAAATTGGTCAGTAGAATAATATCAACAATTATCAATTGTTAGTCCAAAAAGTATTTAACTTAATACAAATCATTAAAAACTTATAAGTTCTAAAATTTGACATTACATTCAGAGTAAATGCATTTTACCATATATTAGAAACAAATCCAAAATATACGACAGACATCTTTTTGAAACTACCAATTTCCAGTATTTATCAATCAAAAATTCATCCAACATTTTAAAAAAAAAAAAATACTGAAAATATTTCATTTTGAAATGCAAAACAGTATTTCCTGATGTTGCTAATGATGAAGAAGAAAATAAGGACTGGTTACATTTTGAGAAAAATACATTAAACATCATATGTGATGTTTACGCTTGATATGTGATGATGAAAATTTTGAAATTTGTGGTGTTGTAGGTTCAAGAAATGGTTGCAGAAGATGGTGAAGTACAAAATGATATTGATGGCAAAATGGGATCACAACCTGTGTCTGCACAATGTTTGGATGAATTGTAAATTAATTAATTTTGAATTTTATTATTTCTTTATGACATTTTTGAGTAATTTGATATATTATGCTGTAGTAGCGGTGGTCATTCTAAATTAATTAACGATAGTTCAGGTATCATCATTGACTTTTGGTCTTTACAGATACATCTTAATTTGGATGAAATATAATGATAATTATCTCAGAGAAATGAATTAAATCATTTTAAGAAAAATTGATTTATTGAGTATTGAAAATGACCATAATTAAAAATAAAGAAAACACCCTTAAAGGGATCAAGAAAAATGATTCTCTTCACATTGAGAATAAAGAATGATATTTTTTAACGGTTGAAACTGGGCTGTACAAAACGGTACCCCCAGTCGCCAAAAATTGGAAATTGAAAGTGTATGAATTGTTCCCAATGGACAGTTAGGAGCATGGGAAGAGATCCAAGGTTGGCCAATTATCGAAAGATAACATTGCCAAAAATAAAGCCATAATCAGTATTAGATTTAAAATACTTTGGTGATCTCAAATCGCCAACAAGACTGTGATAATGAACATAGCCATGTAACTGAAACATATTTGCTGTAAGAAATAATCAATAAAGGGTTATAAATAGATTTTTACTTTCGATTTAGTGAATTAACAAGTCTAAATTAGTACTGAAATAAAAAGTTGGTCGTCACAATGATTGATAAGAAAAGAATAAAATATTTTATATTCGCTTTTTATAAATTAAATAATTGATTTAATTTAATTACAATTCGATTAAGAATGATTAAAAAAATAAGTTTAAGAAATTAAAGAAATTTTAAAAGCTAGGTAATATGTAATGCTTATTGTGGCATTACTTATGTTGACCCACATTTGTGGTTTTCCGTATCTAATGTTCGTAATGACTGGGTCCATGAAAAATTATTGATTGAGGTTCTACTGTACCTGCACTGATTTAAAAAAAAAAAAAGAGTTATCAAATATATTTTTCATTCTTTGTTTCTGTATTATTTTACTATCAGTATTATTAAGGTTGATAGTGATGATCTAAAATACTTCAAACAATTTCATTTCTTTAAAATGGCTATATTTTTCACCCTCATGACTCAAAACTTTTTTAGTTTCCGTTTTTAAAAATTAAAACAAGTCTGACGGTTAAGACCCCTTTCTCTTTAAAAAATAATGTTACTAATTTTATTTAAAATAATCTTTTATAAGTTGAAAAGGCTTTATTTTTCGAATCACAAACTTTGTAACACACAAAGAGAAATATTTTAAAATTAAAATTTTAACCTTCAAGTCAATAAGAAATTTTACCGGAATTAATGTTAATGTAAATATCAATGTTTTAAATTATCAAGATCAAATGAAAAAGAGTCTACTCTAATAAAAAATTTCAAATAACAAAAACAATGCATGGATAAATATATTAAATCAATAACTTTGTTTACAGCTTATTACCATTTGTAGCATTTTTATTGCACACATTCTTTTCAGAAGAAGATTTCTCATGAATTTTATCAACAGACTGAGTGGATTCTGGAGATTTTTCTTTCAGAGCAATTCTTTTATTCTAAAAATTATATAAGCTGTTAGTAAAAGATATTCATTTTACAAAGAAATAAAAAAATTCAAAACAGCTATGGCATGCAAAAAATACCCATTAATAAAAAAAAGTATTAACTACAGAGAAAAAGTATTAACTACAGAGAATGAAATGAGGAAAACAGCTTACTAAAAAAATAAGAGAATTACTAATACAGTTTTTTTATTAGTATAATATATATAGTTATTTTTAAGCATGAAAAACATTATTAAAATTATTTTAATCTTTCTCTAGATAAGAAACAAATGCTAAAAAATAAAAATAATAAAATCTACCTTGGTTAACTCCTTCCAAATCAATGGCTCTCCATCTTCATCTATATTCACGTACGGATGGCAGTCAATAACATTCAATTGCTGCTCAAAAAGTGTAGCAACAACTTTATGGGCAAGGATGTACTGTTCCTGTAATAACACAATACTATGAAACGCATGTGGGATTAAATTAACATGATTTAAATCACTTGATTTTTTTTATTTAAATCAAAAAGATTTCTTACCTACAGAAAGATTAAAAAAAAGGTAAATTATAGGTAAAAGGTATTTTACCTATAATATGTTGTTTAAAAATAAAAAATCATTTCATCGATATTAAAAATTTTAAATAAAGTAACGCTAGAGAGATGTATATAAATATTTTGGAGTTCAAAACATACTAATACATAAATAAAGACTAAGCGAATAAAAGTAACTTTAAATTATAAAACATTATACAGTCGAACTCGTTTATAACGAGCACAAAGGGACCGTAACATTATACTCGTTAAATTCGAGTGCTTGTAATAAATGGGTCCTTAAGGCAGGCGTGCAACCAGAAGAGGGGGGGGGGCTTGGGAAGTCAAATGATTGAGTTTACTTAAAATTTAATTAATGCTTACTTACTTTAATTAATTTAATTAAATACTTTCCTTAATTTAATGACAACTGACCCCCCCCCAACCAGCAAAAGATTTCTAGTTGCTCTACATTCTTAAAGGATAGAAACAATAAACGGAAAGAAAAATAAAGGAAAAGATTCTTATCAAAACATTTATTTTTTTCATTAATCTACATATTTAAAATAGTAGTTTGTTAGCTTACTTTGAACTCGTTCCCTGCATTTCTTATCATTTTGAAAAAAGATCGAAAAGCCTACAAAGATGAGAAAAAAGATTGCAAGACAGAAAAATATTGCTCGCTAAAACCGGGTTTTGCTCGTTAAAAGCGACTTCTGTTCCATAGACTTAACATTGATCCAACCAAATATTTTCGTTTCCCTCGGTAAATCTGAGTTCTCGTTAAATCTGAGCTCGTTATAAACAAGTTCAACTGTAATTTAAATTATAATCTTTCATTAGCTGTATGTAAAATAATTAACTATTTAATAAACACATTTAATTATACCCATCTTGTTTTAGGTTTCCTTAAATACAAGTACTTTTAAAATATGTAGTTTCTGTATGTGAATAAGGAAGAAAGACTAGTGGTGTGAAAAGTAATTTAGAATAGTTAACTTCCTTCTTCATGGTGTGCTGATCTATATTAATTTGTATTAAATTCAAAAATTGAGTTTTGTCTTTACCATGAAGATCTTGATCTTGAATAGAAATATCTATATTTTATTTATTCAATGACAGCTTGTAATAATTCAGTAATAATTTTAGTTAGAAATATTTAGTTCAAATAATGTTTTATATCATATTAGTAATATATTTTATCAGAGCTTTTATTAGTGAATGTAATATATTTATTGCAAAGAAGTCTTTTTTACCTTAATTCTGGCTAAATTAGTCACTATAGTAGCCTTTTCTCCAAAATAATAGTTTTAATTGATGTTTCAGTTGACAATAACAGTCCTGCTCATGAAACAATATCCCTCCTTCTTATAAATAACAGTGCATTTTTACTTATAAATAATACAACACTTTTATGTTTCAGATAAAAACTTTTAAACTAATGAAAAATATATTTCTTAAACATTTAAGAGTGTTATTTTCCAACATTTTTTTAAAGTTTCATAATGCTATAACTAAAATCTATAGTTAAGACTAGGTTTTTCTTTTTCTTCTTTCAATTTGAAAGAAAATTGCAGTTAAAACTTTTTATTAACCTCCTCAGCTAAATTATACAAAAATTTATTTTTATTGAAATATAGATAAAAATTGGTTTGTTGTGGGAAAAAGAAATTAGGTCTCTCCCCAATCTAAGTCTAGAGTGAAATTTATTTACAGCTCTTATGACTACAGTATTAAATTTAATTTTCAATCAAAATTCACATGGAAATAAGTCAATGACAAAAATTTGTTTAACACTAAAATATCAACTAAAATTTCTTGCTATCAATTCTAAGGACAATATTACAAAACTAAAAAGAGAATATCTTTTAGTAACTCAAATTTAATGTAATACGACTTGCATCACATACATGTGTGATTTTCTCTACAATATTTTGATTGTAAGAACAACATCAATGATTCAATAGTTTATGGTTATTAACCATAATTAAAGAGGAAGTAATTACATTTTACTGCAACAGAGATCATAAAAACACAAAGAACAGAGAATTTAAACTTTAGTTCCACCAATATCATCTTATTTGTCATTCTAAGCATGTTTATTAGATGGGGGCATTTTGTATTTGTATGCCTTTTTTTTTTATTTTTTAACACAGCACATTTCCATGTTTGAAAAAGACACCTTTAACACTAATCTTTCGATTTTCTTTAGAATTTGAAAATTATTAAATTACAGTCAAAGCAATGGAGTGACAATTTAAAAACACATAAAAGCTAGATATGAATCAAATTTGCATAAACCTAACTTATATTAACATATATAAAAGTAACAACTTCTTAAATTCTATAACAAATATCAAAAGATAGATAGGATATAACAATAATCATACATCAAAACAAGTAAATATAAAAATGAAGTACCTTCCTGAAGCAATTCCATATGCAGGCTTCAAAGGAAAATAAATAAAATTTAATTTGATACAAATAACAAACTTTGTGATCTAATTTAACAAATAAACTATGATAGTATAATTAATATCACACTTTTTTTTAACTCAATTTATTTTTATACTCATTCTACATAAGTTTAATTATCTATTAAGTTACTTCTCCACATAGCATAACTGGTTTTCTATGTTATCAGATAGGGAAATAGTGTATTGGAGAAAAACATTCTCCCAATTTTGCCCATTTGCTCAACTGCCAATGAGTTAAAAGTTATTTGCAATTTTAAATTAATGTTTTTGTTAACTTTAAATTATTTAATGATTTCAATATATATTATTTATAATTCATCAAAAGATAATAATTGGAATGTTTTGATGGAATTATAATATTTCATAATTTTAATGGAAACTAAGTTTTTAAAGTAATGACATAAATTTCAAAGCTAAAAAATTACAAAGCTATAAATTTCAAGTTATCTTTAGAGCAACTACAACAAGATATATTCTATCAAACAATCAAAAATATAAATTAAGAATATCAAGTTAGGTTGTAACAAAAATAAAGGAATTAACTGTAATTTCAAATACTTAGCAGAAGCATTTTATTTCCCCCTCACCTTAGTTTGTATCATGGCAATCCTTTGTCTCCTCAATTCAACAGCAATTTGAAATAACGAGAAATCTTCTGAGAGTTTCTGAAAAAATAATTACCAAAAACTTATAAAGATGAAGAAATTTTTTCTCCATAAAATGAAAAAATTTTTAAGTAAACAGGGTTCCGTCCAAGGTAAATGTACTAACAGCTGTCTTTTACGAAAAGGTAGCACGTGTTTGGTCAGATAGTGCAGTGTGGTAAGCCTAAAAGGTAACTTACGCCATATCAAAGGGAGCTTTTTTTTGGCTGAGTTTTTTTTTTTAAATGAAATGATGAGGTCCTTCTATAAACTGTACAGGAAGTTGAGATTCAAACATTATTCTAAACATTCGAACATTATCTTAAACATTGTAAATTTATTCTTTCAGACCTTTATTTTTTTATGAAACATTTTTATCTCTGTGAAACTTTTTTCCATATGACCTAGTGGAAAATGTTCAAATAATGAAAATAACTTTTAGTGCTCGTACTGTAAATGCATGTTTTTAATAAATTCAAATTGAAATTTAACTGTGGACAATGATTTTAATGGATTTTTAAACTTGGATAAAATTTTAAGGTCAAAATTTTACAATAGCAAAATTATTTTTGAATACATGAGGAAAAGTATGTAGAAATTTACCAGTCATAAATTTTTATTTGTAGTGACAATTTTTTTAAATATTTTTTACTCTTGTGTTGATTTTTTTTTACATAATTTTTAATTTTCACAAATTATATCTAAATTTTCACAAAATAGCTACCTCTCAAAATAACTAGACCCCTGGTAAATATTAAGTACTCATTTACATAAACTTTGAATAACACTTAAAAGTTTAGAACAATAAGTAAAATTTGACTTGATAAAAATCACAAATAGGTTAAATAAGAGACATGTACATTTTGTGAAGCTGCAAAAATTTACAAATATCCACATAATCACAAGAGTACTTGCAAAATTTTCATTTTTCAGCAAAATATCATCATTTACCAGAAAATTTATATTTAGAATTCTTATCCCAAGCAATTTCACCCTTTTAACTTTTTAGAATCCTTTCATCAAGTTATCCCTAACTTTCTCCTTTGCTAATAGTTTGAACATGACAATCAACTTCTTTTATGCTGCAAACTAAGAACATGTTAAAGAATGTTCTGGAATTCAGAGAAATTTCTAGAACTTACAGGACAAGAGAGGCAATTCCTTTTTGACCTGCCTAATTCAGTAGACATAAAAGAAAAGCGGATAAATAAAAAAATAAAATAAAAAAAGAGCCATATCCAGTTACGTTTTAATTCTTATGAAACAGAAACAAAGTTTAAAGAAATTTCAGCTTTTGGACTAATTTCACAGTACTTTAATAATTGTTGTGATGTTGAATTAGGACGAAAGGTAATTAAAGTAAGAAAGAAAATCAAAAATGTTTTATATTTTCTTTTTAAATTTCTGTTTCGTTTCATAGGTGACCTCCAATCTCTTTAAATAATTTTTACAAATTTTCACATCCTTGTCGCATAATATCAAAAATATTTCCGCATAATTTATAAGGCCCTAGGTACAATATAAAGTATATTTAATACTAAAACTATTCCTGGTAAAATAAGTTCTTTAAAAACATACCACTATGCACCATTTCAAACTATTTTTACAGAACTAATTGAAACGAATATATTGTGTTTTTTGAAGAAGCAACTTGTTATCTATGTATTACTCAAGAAAAAAGTTAATACTAACACCATGCCTCAGACAAGCCCATACGAAATCTACAGCACAAATAGTTCCAGTTCTCCCGCAGCCAGCACTGCAAAAAGAAAAAAAAAATTAAAAATTACACTAGCAAAGTTATAGATATATATTTTATAATATCAAAAATAGCAATTTAGACAATCATCATCATCATCAATGGCTCAACAGCCCAGGGTGGGCCTTGGCCTTCTCCAGAAGTTTTTTCCAGACTAACTTTTTTCCTGCTAGTATTTCCCAGTTTTTAGTTTTTAAGACCAAAAAGGTCTTTTTCTCGGCCATCTATCCATCTCAAATTCAATCTGCCTCTTTTTCCTGTGCCAACTGGTCTGGCATTGAAAACTTTTTTTGTGGTACGGTCTTTGTCCATTCTGATAACGCTGCCTGCCCATTTTATTCTTTGTTGTTTAATGAAGTTGAGATGAAAAAAATTTAGACAATAGGGTACATAAAAAATAAATATATATGAAATACATATAAAGAAAACATAAATTACTTTACAGTAGTTTGACAGATTTGATATAAGTTAACTAATGGTTGTTAGCTGAATTACTAACATTTTTTAGTAATGAACAATTTTGGGGAAAAACATTTCCTCTGTTTTTTCAACCATTCAAAACTAATAAATTTTTTTAAAAAAAGGTTATCAAAAATAGATTTTATAATGCTGGAAGTTAATTATTAGTTCATAGTTAAGTCTTTCGGGATAATCAAATACTTGATATTTGTGTAATTCAATAGCAGGATAATATATATATGTATATATTTTTTACTCTCTCTTAGAATAAGGATAGAAAACAAATTTGAAAGAATACTTGAAAAAACTAAACAGAATATCAGAAATTATCAAACAATTTGTTCAGTAAACTTTTTCTTTAACAACTCATGTTTTTAGTGCTTCATTCATAAAATTTTGGAACTGATAAAAATTTCTAAAAGAACAAAAATGTCTCAAAATTACTTTATTCTTTAATACATATGATTGTCATGAAAAATTGAAAATGAAATATGGAGGGTCCAACCCACCATAACAATAAAGTATCCATAGGTCAAGTAATGCAAATAGTTAATAACAATAACAAGTTTTTTATTTAAACGAAAAATAATAAAAACGAAATACAATAAAAACGAAATACAATAAGCACAAGAGCTTGTGAAAAATTCATACGAAGTGAGTGGGGATGGAGCTGCCGCTACTGGCGAAACTCAAACTCGCCAATGGCACCAACAAAATAAAACATTAAAACTGCTTTAAATTAAGAATAATATTATAAATGCCTGCAAAAAAATAAAATTTAAGAAAAACTTTTACCTGCAATGGACAACAATCGGCATTGTTTCTGATGCTTGGCACTGACGCATCAAGCGTACTAATTCTAGAATGGGATGAACGGTATCAGGAATTCCATGATCAGGCCAAGATGTATAGTGAAACTGGTAAACATCCCTCATTTCTGAATCACATTTGACTAATAGAGTTCGTATTAAAAAATCTTGACAGATCTGAGAAGTGTTGATCTAAAGAAAAATAATAAATGATTTTACTAATATAATAAGTCACGAGTAGAATACAATCAGAGTTGTAGAGATTATGAAAGCATTAAATAAAAACCATGACTTCTAAAAGTAACAAATTTAAAGAAACTTTCTATACAAGCATATATCTCAAATGCTCATTAATAGTCAAGCAAAGAAAAATAAATAAAAATAATAAATATAAAATAATGGATAAAAATAATAAATAAAAAACAGAAAATAAATAAAAAAAATAGATAAAATAATAATAGATAATAAATAAATAAATAATAAAATAAAAATTATAAAAAAATACAAGGAAAATAAATTATTATGCTAATTTAGGTAATTTATGCTTTTTATTATTAATATGATATAACCTTACATTAATATAATTTAGATCAAAGACATGATATACCTTTTAGTAAAATTTGGTAGTTTATACAGTCACTCACTTAAATATTATAATCATTAAATAAATACACAGCAAAGCACAATTTTAAGTAGGTGCTTACCATTGGACTATTTGCAATGGACTAAACAAAATATATTTTTTTGAAAGATAATAATAAATTGATATAGCTATAGCAGACAACTATATTCTGTTGCAAGTTCATAAAATATAAATTATAGCAAAGGTAGAATTAGTTGTAGAATTAGAAAGGGAGAAAAAATAGCATTTAACTTAAATGTTAATAACTTTTAACTTCAATTTTAATTTTAGCAAGTTCGAGTTAAATATACTAAGTGTTACATTTATTTAATACAAGTTAAACTGAATATCTTAATCTATGTCTGAACCTCTCTTTAGGGTATATTTGCATTATTCATTCTGATACTTGTAAGTTTGAGATTGGTTACAAAATTATTTACAGGAAATTTTCTATCTGAGTTTGATTTATTTGACAAACATAATTATATATTGTAATAAAATTAAATAAAAAATCTTACCAATTCAACAGAAATGTTTCCAAAATGTTTCACTTCACCCTTAGATGGCCAATATTTCTCACACTTATTCTAAAACAAAATTACAATTCAATAAAAATTGATAAAGGAGAAAAATTACATTTATGTAAAACATTGCTATTAGGAAAAATCTTTCAGACTAAAATTACATGCTTAAATCCTTGCTACTGCTACTTATGATATTCTTTATAGATAAATAAAATGAAGATATTAGAGAAAATACATATTTAGATTAAACAATAATGAATTTTAGAAATTTCAAAAGTTAAGAAAACTCAGCAAAATATAACTTATGAAACAAAAAGTGTTCAAATTATTTAAGAATGATGAAAAATTTCATACGAGGTTCGATGAAATACCACAATATTGGATAAAAAATAAAATTGGTAATTAAAGCATAAAAGACTGAGGTAGCAAAATTAAACTTAACATCTTTAACTATAAAATAGTTATAAATATTTTAAGATTGTCAATTTAAAACTTTCATGATATTAATACCAAACCATATGCTCTTTCTAAATATGGAGCATTAGATATTAATTTCAAATCTTATAACATCCAGCAGTTCCCATATGGGAACTGCGAAACCCTAGGATAGCGTGGAAATATTGAGAAAGTTTTGAGAGTTTTTGAAGCCTTTATATTTAAAACCAATCAATAATCCATTATTTATTTGATATTTCGATTCCTTTCTAAAATTATCTAAAGTAAAATGCCACTGAAAAAGAAACAGCAAACTTTTAAAAATAGAATTTAATTGAACTACATTCTGAAAATGCATTTATAAAAAATTGTATTAGTATTTTTCAATCTTGCTATTCAACTCAAATAAAATAACTAAATTTGTTTATGTAGAAATGCTTTTGCCCTGATCACCATTATCAACACTTATAACAGTTCGTTTCAGCTTTCATTCACACGAAAACTATAATTCGGCTGTTTTTAGCATACAACAAACACATTCATAGCTACACTAGATTCAAATCCAAAACTGAAAATTTAACCGCCAAGTATAAAACCAAATTTAAAATTATTAATAAAATAACAACGAGAAAATTTCATTCCCCTTATTAAATATTCACATTAGTCTTTTTACTGATTAATATGTTCACTATATAGTCTTTTTTATACTTTATTTATAAAGTTGGGGTTTGGAAGGGTGATTATTTAGGGTTCCACAGAAAAAAGCATATTGGGAACAGCTGGTCTACATATACGGAGTGCGTAGCCAAATCTTTCAACAAAAAATAAGCAAAATACTTTTTAAGCACTCAAAAAATATTTTTAAGCACCATATACATTAACAAAATGCAAAATAAGTTTTTAAGACTTTACATGATCATGATAAAATAACTAGTTTCTGACAAATCGTTTTCTTGATTATATTATCCATCATATAAAGATCAAAATTTTTCGGTTCAATATCAGAGGGTGGAAAATGAATCCTGAAATTGAGAATACCCAAATGTTAAGGCTGCACTGAAGCTGTTTTTGTCAATTCCTGTCTCAAATTGCTCTGGAGAAAGATCTTTTTCATTTTTGAAGAGGCTAAAATCTCCATTAAGAAATTTATTAGCTGATGATAAGCTATAGGCTTTAGCTTTAATGACAATTGAAGCGGATGTAANATCGATTTTTTGAAGCATTAAAAGGTATGTGAGGCCTTAATGGCAATTGAAGCTGATGTAACTACAGCTTTATCGTATGATGATATTATTTCTGAATTTTCGGCAAAGAAATCTAGAAAAAAGCTTATTAAAGTAGTTTCACAAAATTGATCAAAGCCTCTTCAACAACAAAAAAGACTCCAAAGCAATTTGTGTGAGAAAAAACATCATGCGAATCACTTTTTTTCATGTGTTTTGCTTTTATATAATATTCTGGTTAAGTTTATTAATTTACTTTTTGTAATTTTGATTTATTTTTGCATCCATATATTTTTACATAGATTTTTCTAATGCTTTTGTATATTTTTAATATAAAATTTTAAATTGATATTTGTATTAAATTTTTATAGCCAATTAAATTTTTTGATTTATTGCTTCTATTCATCAAATATTGGGGTTGTTATGCATTTGAATACAGTAAAAGTGTGTTACATGCATATATAAAACAAATTAAACAAACATTGTGAAATCTTATGCTATATTCTAATTTTTTGATAAAACTATTTTTTTAATGTTTAGCCAATTATTGATTGAGTATTTAGGTCAACTTTCTTAAAATGTCAAATAAATTTTAAACTCAATAATAAATCTAAAATGATTTTTTTTAGAATTCTACGTTATGTTTTTCTAGGTAATCGGTACAAATATCTTGTTTCCTTCATAATTTTTAACATTCTAACCAAAACCTCTAGATATGTTTATTCAATTTTTGTATTTTTTTTTTTACAATTTCACTAAATTAAATTCTGAGTATCTGGGGGACGTACTTCTAAATAAGGTTTCATGTTACTTGCAATTTTTATGGTCTGAAAAATACTTTTTCAATATTAAGTTTAAGACCTTGCATGTTAACTAAAATTTATCGGCTCTTTAACTGGGGCCCCCAAATCTGTAACCCTTAAAGGTGCATCTCTTATAGATGCACCTTTAAGGGCTTTTAAAACTCGAAAACCGAAAATAAGCACCTTTAAAAAACACTACAAACTATGATATATATATATAATAACTATAAATAATAACTTATGATTTTTTACAGACAAATTACAAACAGGTTATTTAAAATCCTTAAATTCTTACTTTTCCAGATTCCACCTCATTGCAAGCCATCACAACAACTTGAACATCACAAATCCATATCATTCTCCAAAAATCTATCACAGTATTTGGTAGAGGCCCTTGAGCAGCGATGTAAGCTAAAGCACCACTAGCTCCCTAAATAAAAAATTTAAAGAAAAAAAACTTAACTATTATTTTAATCATTCCAAATTAAGTATTAGTTGACATATTTTATTTATCCATTCATTACATTTTAAAAATAATTTAGTTAAATTTAAAAATTTTAAAAGTAGTTAATTGTATTTAATAATGAAACTAACTTATCTATTTAACTGTTCAATACTATTAGTTCACTCTCCCTACATCTTGTTCAAATTTTAAATCGTTAATAAAATAATTTTTATTCATCCAATATATTTTTCAATATATATAATCAAATATATTTTTTTAAACTTGTAGTGGATGACACTGATGTTAATTCAGTTTTTTGAAATATTAATTCATTAATTAAATTTAATTAATTAATTTCAGTTTTATATTGGAGAAAAATTGCAATTATTTATTAAAAAGTAACTAAAATAAAATTTTTATATTACTTGTTTGTATTTATTAAACTTATTTTTATACTTTTTGACACATTCTTTTGTTCTATTTATTGATTCTAGCATTTAAATTTTCTCACTAGATTTCTAAATTATATTTTCAAATAAATTTAAGAAATAAATACTGGACACATTTTTATTTAACGAAATATCAGAAATTTGTATCCTATTAGCACTATACTCAATAAAAGCTTTTTTAAGCATTTTCTTCAGATTTATTAGTTGACTTTAATGCATTTGAAATATTATACTATCACACACAAACATTCTTCACAAGAAAGACAAAACATAAGATTGTGTAACCTGGGTAACTTTGAAATTATTTTATTTATTTAATTTTTTTATTAAATTCAGTTTGAAGCAGGTTAATATTTTTTTACTGTTAAACAGTTATTAACTAATAAAATTATTATTTAGTGGTGTTACTATTGAGAAAGGAAACATATTACTTTTATTCTTTCTTATATGTTGGCAGGATAAAAAAAAATCAATTCCATGCCTTAAAGCAAATGCATTCTGCAGTAAAGAAATACAATGCAAATACATAAAAAAAAAAAAATATGGGTAATGTGATTGTATATGGAGACACCTTGCTATTATAGGAAATTTTTAATCACTTCCAACAATTTAAGAGCATTCAACGAACGTGTTATACGATACAGTTTCTGAAGTACAATAATGTCATATATTTGGAGTAAAATATCAAAAATAAGTGACGATTTCTAGATGCTTTATTTAACCAAAAACAATTTTTTTTAAATAAAAATTAATATACCTTTATATGACTCGCATTTATGTAATCTGATCCAGGAATACCTTCACATTTTGGAAGAATGACTCGTGACTTGTCATCTAAAAAAATTAAAACCACAACTCATTTAACAAAAAAGGAAAAATATTAAAAGGAATAATTATACATTTAAAAAAATTTCATTTGTCAATAATCGTTTGAAGTTAATAAGCTAGAGTAGTTTAAAAATTTCAAAACAGAAAGTGTTTACTCTAATTGAATTACTAATATTTTGTAAATTTCTTTAGAACCCTTGACAAGAGCAGAAAAATAAAATTAATGAAAAATATTAGTCACAATGTTAATAAAAAAATATCTATTGAAATGGTGCGGTTGCACACCTTTTGCTGAAAATGGGTTAAAGCAAACTAGTGATCTTAGATACCTTAATTAAAGTTAAAATTTGATTTAAATGAAGAAAGTTTCATACTTATATTTTAAAGTCATAATAAAAGAGAATAAATAATAAACTAACAAAGTTTTCCTATTAAAATAACAAAAATAATATACTGAAATAAAAAAATTTGAACAAAAAATTGACTTTAAAAAATTTGAATTAAACTTTTTTGAAATGAAAAAATATAGTTAATTCATATAAATAAACATCATAAGAAATCAAAGCTAACTTACATGGTACAATGTCTTTATATCTATTCTTTGGTCTATTGACATCCTTTAAGGCACATGAACATGAATAATCATTATCATTCTTCAACTTATCAGTCAATTTTTTCAATTGCTGTGAAGAAAAGCATTTATTAAACATAAAAATGAAAATAAACAAAGCAAAAGATATTATAATCAAAATGAATATAGGAATAGACACATCAAAAATTTTACATTTAGTTCTAACACAAATTGGCTGTTTATTTGAGGTTGAAATNAAATTACTTTGTTACAATATAATATTCTAATACCAAAAAAAGTACTTACGTATCGTGAAAATATCTTTCGTGATGTAACTCTTTCAAAAGTAGATAAAAAATGGTTGCCAGCAGGGGTGTACATGTAGATTTGTTAAATACACCTTGTGCTCCACCTAGGAACCAAATCTAGTACCCGGCACTCGAAATTTTTGCTCTGTTACAATCGTACCCTGTTACAATTGACCCCACTCTCCCCTACTATTTCTCGGGCATTAGGTTTTAACTGTTATAAGAATATACATATTTTTTTCTGTTAATGTACAAATATTTTTCCGATGTGTTTTGGATATTCCTTCTCTAATAAAAAGAGATACCATTTTGTTTTCGTTTGCATAAGAAAGAATATCAAGCATTTTTCTTTTTTAAATTTAATTAGCCACAATAAAGAAGGAACGTTGTAACGCTACGTGCTACATTAACGACGTCTCTAGAGTAATTGAATGACTGTTCATATAGAAATCGCAGGTATTAGTCTCATACAACAACGCCCCCTATAGTTCGTTGCGATCGCGAATAGCTATAACTTAGGAAATCATTTAATATTTTATAAAATTTAATCATAATTTTATCAACCTCATATTAAAGCCTTTTTTGACTAATTAGTTCATTTTATTTTTTTTTGATCTTTGCAACATGCACAGCCTTAAAGTTTAAGTATTGTGTTTTTTTTTCAGATCTAGTTTAAATTTTAGAAATCTCGGTTCGGCAAGAATAAGCTGGAGATGTAATACCATCTATCGTAAAAAGACGATTAAGAAGCGTTGGTAGGGAATATACCAATAATCCTAAAATTGACCTTTTTCAATGTACCTTTTCTCAGCATCTAAGCAAGATATTGCCTCTGTTTTTTTCACAGAATATTTACATATGCATGTTTATATTGCGTTAACTGTCAACACACATCCTTGGCAGGAATTTTTTTTAAAAAAAGTATGAATTAAAAACTCGAAATTTTTTTTTGAAATTTCATCATTTTTGAGAAAAAATCTTAATAACTCAAAACGTATTCGTGTTAACGCTAAAACATTATCACAGCCTACAACTGATATTATCTAAAAGATCTCTAAACAGTTTCAAGGTGATATCATGAGTAGTTTCTTAGAAAAGGTACATCAGAAAAGGTCAGTTTTAGCATTATTGACATATGCCCTACCGGCTCCCCTTAAACATTAGATTAAAGGATAAAAAGAAGATAAAAGAAATCCAAGTGAGATGAAAGGTATCAACGTGAGATAAAGAAGATCATGTTCACCAAGCGCCAAAGTCGATTCTTCAATACGACTACCTCTTCGGGGAAAATGAACTATCTGAATGCCAGTTGTCTTCATACGGTGGACGAAATGTGACTTTAAAGTAAAGTAGTGGATATGTGCTAATGGAACAAACACCGGTATTTTAATAAGTGGATTAGGCCACCTCCATAAGTAAGGCTTTCATACATAACTGTTTTTTTTCCTATGTTATTTAAGTTGACTTAAACCTCAAGGTTCTTGCCTCCTTAAGGTACCCACGGATATCTTTCATAGTTTTTATTGCTCTGTTTTGAGCCAGGCCTAGTTTACTGCGCAGTTCAAATAATAAGTATTCTTAAAGTTAACCGGGAGATATAGATTTTTGTTCTTGTGCAATTAAAATCGAACTTCAACTCTACCAGGTTATTCAAACTTACAATGATTTTTGACAATTATAACTTATGCATTATGTTGAATTATTTGTTAATTGCTCAATAGGAAATTTTTTAAAAGTTGAGTTATTACGATAGATTTTAGTTTCGTAAAACTAAATCTAAAAAAAAAAATCTATTACAAAATCAAAAAAATAAAATGATTGTTCATTGTAATCACAGTGCATTTGAGGTAAAAAACGCAACTTCAGTTAAATGAAGTTAATTTATGTCCAACCAAGTGCAAATGATAAAAAATCCATTATGTTTAATCATTATAAAGTTTGTTTGTAGATCTTAATTAAGCTTACAATATTTTTATTCTATTAAAATTTTTCAATTATTAAGGAATTATCATTTTTAAATCAGAAAACGCTGTCAGAGTCTTGGCAAACTAATTGTTAATTAACCTTTTTACATTTTTCTTTCATTCCCATTTAATCTGTTTGTTTCTGGGATAATTACTGCGAAAGCTTTTGAAATTCTTCCTCACTATCAACCATTACAACTTTCTTTCACAAAAAATGGAATTTCCCTTTATTATTAAACAAAAAATGTTTGACGAGGTAAAAAATTTGCTGCGTCTTATTCAAAATAATGTAATTTGTTTAGTTATCAATACGAGAGAATTTTGAATGTAAAATAAAAGAAAATCATGAATAGACTATGGTATATGTGACTGTCATCATATGTCCGCGTGGCTGATTATTGTTGATTATGTTAATAGATTGATAAATGAAGACGAATCATGATGAATTTTGGAAAAAAATATTTAATTTGATGAATGAATTATAACAGCAATGTAGATGAGATCATAGCCGAAATTCATTTAACAATCTTTTCATGTCCAGCACCAGAGGTGAAAGCGAGACGGAAAAGAGGAAAGGCTGGTAGTAAAACCATTTCAGTTATAGCTAGTTTTGGGGAGGAGTTTACTTATTCTTTTTTTAAATTTTTCAACAATATCTACTTTATCTTGGAAAAGAAGCAGTTTTATATATATGCCAGAATTATAAAAGAAATCTTCATAGTTACAGATATTTCATTTTTTTCGAAAAAAATGCTGGAATGAAATGTTTTACGTACCAGGTTTTTCTCTTTTCCGTCTTGCTATATAAGGGCTTTCACCCATGGGAGCAGTTGGGATCTCTGTATTTGTCCTTACGATATTGAATTTCAACCTGATTAAAATATAAATTTTTTTTTGCGGAAGATAATTTTTCGGTAATTGTTTTACTACCACTTGGAAAATCCATTCTCGAAAAGAGTGAATGTTGGCAGGTTTGAAATAGGCTGATTAAAAAAAAAATCTGCAAACTATTGGACTGGAAGGGTTATAATGGCGACTTTTCCGATAAATCCGGCACATTGTAAAATTGAGACAACGATTTCTGATAGCCGGAATTCACAACTTACCTCCGAGATATATTTAACATTTCGTTTAAGAAAATCCTTAAAAATCATTATTAAATATTTGTCCAACGGGTATTAAGGTAAAAAGGAATAGTTTCCAGAGCGTAACCCACAAAAATTATTCTATTAACAAAAATGGGGCTAAAAAAACATTGTATTCCCCTTTATTTCCGTAACAGAGCGTTCCAAGAAGCTGTATTTTTTGTATACGTGCGTTGTACACCTAGTTTTTTTTTCTACCTCTTTTACCTCCTATTTTCC
>NC_092212.1:74574338-74583051 GCF_043381705.1 Parasteatoda tepidariorum
ATTGACAAATGTATGTAAAACATCAAATACTCCCTATATCTTGTTCAATTCCTACTATTAGTTCACATTCTCCCTATATCTTGTTCAAATTTTCAATCGTTAATAAAATAATTTTTATTCATACACTCAAGTTCAAATATATTTTTTTAAACTTATAGTGGATGACACTTGATGTTAATTCAGTTTTTTCAAATATTAGTTCATTAATTAAATTTAATGAATTAATTTTAGTTTTATATTGCAATTATTTATTAAAAAGTAATTAAAATAAACATTTTATGTTACTTGTTTGTATCAACTTACTATTAAACTTTTTGACACACTCTTTTGTTCTATTTATTGCTTCTAGCATTTAAATTTCCGCACTAAATTTCTAAATTATGATATTTTCAAATAAATTTAAGAAATAAATACTGGCAACACATTTTGATTTAACGAAATATCAGAAACTTGTATCCTATTAGCACTATACTCAATAAAAACTTTTTTAAGCATTTTCTTCAGATTTATTATTTGACTTTAAGCAATTGAAATATTATATTATTATACTATCACACACAAAACATTCTTCATAAGAAAGCCATAACATAGGATTGTGTTACCTGGGTAACCTTGAAATTATTTTATTTATTTAACTTCTTTTTATAAAATTTAGTTTGAAGCAGGCTAATATTTTTTTTTACTGTTAACCAGTTATTAACTAATAAAATTATTATTTAGAGCTGTTACTATTGAGAAAGGAAAAAAAAAAATTCATTCCTTAAAGCAAATGCATTCTGCGTTAAAGAAATACAATGCAAACACATAAAGATAAATAAATAAACAAATATGGATAATGTGATTGCATATGGAGACATTTTTCTATAATAGGAAATTTTTTAACACCACCAACAATTTAAGATTATGTTATGTGCTTTGATATTTTTTTTCAAAAGTATAATGATGTCATACATTTGGAGCAAAATATCAAAAATAATTAACGATTTCTAGATGTTTTATTTAACCAAAAACAAAACTTAATTTAAAAAATAAAAATAAAAAAATCAATGTACCTTTATATGACTGGCATTTATATAATCTGACCCAGGAATACCTTCACTTTTTGGAAGAATGACTCGTGACTTGTCATCTAAAAAAATTAAAACCACAACTCATTTAGCAAAAAAAGTATAGATTAAAAAGAAATAAAATTTGCACATAAAAAGCGAAAATGTTAAATAAATTAGAATTTGTCTCAACCTAACTCAGATTTTCATTTATTTAAATCAATTATGTTTCATTATATTGATGAATTTATTAGACATTTCAGAGCAATGAAGTCTTTAAGATTAATATAGAAAGCATAATAATGAATATTTCAGAGTAAATCCACAGAATTATGGACAAGTAATGTTATTACGCGACTTCACTCGTTTCAAAAAGGTCAAAGTTGGTTCACTGTTTTTAAGCTTTTTCAAGTTAAAGATTATAAATATTAACACATTAAGAATTATATTTAGTAAGTACTATTATGCCAAATAACATCCATGTTTTTTTTTTAAAAAATTAACACCTTAAGAATTATAATTAGTAAGTAAAATTATACAGAAAAAAAAATCAAGTCTTTTTTAAACTCTCTATATAATATAATTTCCCACATACATTGGCAAGAAAAAAATGGCTTATGCATTTTGATAAATAGATAAATTCAAGAATAAGATTGATATTTGCCAACTGCATATTTTGCTATTATTAATCCTTTGCAAAGATTAATTATTTTTATTTATTTATTTTTGGAAGTTTAGTGTATGTCAAAAGATTTTTTTTAAAGTCCAAATGATCAAAATACCTTTAAAAGTAAAACTTATCTTAAAGAGTGTTCTTTTCTCCTTTTATTTTAATGATTGAAATCAATTGCTTAAAGCAAACTAGTAATCTTAGATATCTTAATTAAAGTTAAAATTCGATTTAAATAAAGAGAGTTTCCCATTTATATTTTTAAGTGATAATAATTAAAGAGAATAAATAATAAACTAACAAAGTTTTCCTATTAAAATAACAAAAATAATATACTGAAATAAAAAAATTTGAACAAAAAATTGACTTTAAAAAATTTGAATTAAACTTTTTTGAAATGAAAAAATATAGTTAATTCATATAAATAAACATCATAAGAAATCAAAGCTAACTTACATGGTACAATGTCTTTATATCTATTCTTTGGTCTATTGACATCCTTTAAGGCACATGAACATGAATAATCATTATCATTCTTCAACTTATCAGTCAATTTTTTCAATTGCTGTGAAGAAAAGCATTTATTAAACATAAAAATGAAAATAAACAAAGCAAAAGATATTATAATCAAAATGAATATAGGAATAGACACATCAAAAATTTTACATTTAGTTCTAACACAAATTGGCTGTTTATTTGAGGTTGAAATTGGAACTATAAATATAATTTTACAAAATGCAATTTAACTCATTAAAACAGCACTATTTCATTTAAATACTCGTCATAAATTTGATAAATGGTAGAGTTAAAAAAAAAAAAAGCAAGTAGTAACATATAAACATAGTACTAGTATATCTACAATACTAGTATATAAACATAGTACTAGTATATCCACAATACTAGTATATAAACATAGTACATAGATCAGTAACAACATACAAACTACCCCTGTGGCAGAATTTTTTCAGCCTTTCTGTGACAAACTTCCCTAGCACTAATATATATATTTTGCTTTAAGATACCTTTAAATATAGCAATTATTAATTTAAAGTAACAGAAACGTTGTGATTACAGTAGAGAGTATAGAATTAAAATGTATAAAAAATTTTAATTGTAAAAGTAATATTTTTTTAATTCTAATATTATAGGCAATATTCTCGAATTTTGTAGGTTGAAAAATACACTAATTATTTCCTCTTTCGAATTTTGCAAATCATTACACAAATTAAAATTCGTAAATAAATTAAACGATAATAAATCAAAATTTGTATGTAAATTAAAAATCGTAAAATCCATGGAGTAACTTCCAAAATGGAGATTGACAAATGTATGTAAAACATGGTCTGCTTTAAAGAAAAAAAGTAAAAGAAAGAACACCATTTCTAGAGCGAACTATCTTTTAAATTTTCGCGTTATTTCTGAAATTTTTATTTCACATTATTAATTTGAAATTCCAGCTAAAGCCAGTCACCACAGATTTTTTTTCTTTCCTTTTTTTAAATCTCAAAAAAGAATAGAAAAATCACGATTATTTCTTTCCTCTCTGAAGCGCAAGAAAGACATTTTTGATTTAAAAAAAAAAAAAAAAAAAAAAAAAAAATTGCAGAAAGGAAAACCAAAAATTTTCCCTTCCCAAATGAAAAATCTTTCCGCAAAAACTTTAACGTTCGGCGACAATGTCGCCGTAATTCTGCCAAGGGGCAAACTACATAGAGTTTTTCAAAATTAATTTTCTAGTCATCACGTCTTCCCCAAAATACCTCAAATCGACGAAGTGTTCAGATTTGTAAGGTTTTTGACTTAGAAATCAACTAAGTTAAGCTGAAAGTAGAGTTTAGTGACACAAAACTGGAATCAGATATACTGCACTGTGATAATATTGAAATCATTTAAGAACTAGTGTGTTTGAAAATAGAAAAGAAATTTATATTAAGTTACATGCATTTTAAAAAATCAACTGTCTCACCATTATAATTTTGAAAGTTTTCCTAACATTTAATTACATAATTATGTTTGAGAACTAAAATTTCAAGATTGTGTTAATTGAAAATATTTTGCGTTTTAAAAGGTATGCAATCCCAACAACTAAATCCCATGACTCACTAAATGTAAATGAGATTATGTACTCTAATTATGCAGATAAAAGAGTGTTGTAAACAAAATTCGCATTAAAAAAAAAAAAAGAAGCGTTGCGTTTTAAAACGTATGCAATCCCAACAACTAAATCTCATGACTCACTAAATGTAAATGAGATTACGTACTCTAACTATGCTGATGAAAGAGTGTTGTAAACAAAATTCGTATTAAAAAAAAAGAAGTCAGGAATGACTATTTGTGTACCCTGACTTCCTAGAACTCGCTACTGTGCAAAATTAATGGTCGTCACCAGCCACAGGGCAACTATATATATTAAATGGAGATTCAATTGTCTGCCAGTAGCCACTTTTTCCTTCAAAAATACACCCCCCATGTGCAATATTTTATAATTTTATCATAAATATGGAATTATTATGAAAATTTTATAATATTCTAAAATTACTTTATTTTATGCTTGATTTAAAAGCTTTGACATATTTACCATATTTTGAGAAATAATTCAAAAGAAATGCCTTACATTATTAACACCAATAGTTTTTTTTTTTTTTTTAATCGTTTAAAATTTTCAATTTTTGAAAAAGTGATAACCTGTTTTAAAAACCGTCATTGTTGAAAATACAAATACTATAGCTGGTCACAGGCCAGTATGAAAATTTCCTAATTTTGCTCTATAGTAACCTAACCATGTAGATATGGTTTCTAGGAAAATTTCCTTATTTTGCCCTATAATGACCTAACCAAATAGATATGGTTTCTAGGCAAATTTCCTAATTTTACCCCATAATAATCTAATCATATAGATATGGTTTGTAATTAATAATGATAATAACAGGATGTGTATTCCAAATCAACTACAGACTTTCCTATACTAACAAAATATATAAAAGATTATATAAAAAATACTAAATTATGAACTAATATTTTGCATATAATATTTGTTAATGATTTATTCTAACCTTTTCATATTCAATTAAATTCATTAATATTATATCCTATGCTATTTCTTTTTATAAATTTCATTTTCCCCCCAAAAAAAGATAAAAGTACACAGAACAAAAGACTGTTAGTAGCTGAGTAAAAAAAATAATTTTAACTTCAATAATTCAGAGAAAATAATTTCAATCAGGCTCATTTAAACTATCAGAGACAAAGACTTTTTGAAACGTGTAGTAAATCTGGTTAATTTGAATATCTAATTTTTTTTTTTTTTCTTTTTCAAAATATTTTGTTGTGGGAGCAAATCTAATTACATTACATCAGAAGTTACTCGAGGCATGCAAAGCAAGTATTGCGTTGACTCCGGATAAGGCCAATCAATAGTTCTATTTATACTAAAAAAAAAAGAAAAGAGTCTTAACGATTTCCGGCGAGATTTTTATGATGAAAAATAGTGCATAAAATAGCCGTTAAATATTTATTAAAAAAAAAAATTAAAAAAAAAAACTTAACTAAGAAGTGCTGCCCAATTGATACCGTTGAAGATCAAACTTAACACAACCAATTTCAATTAGAGGAATTATTAGCGGGGAGAACTCGAAGGCTTAAAAACAATAAGGAACTTTTTTTTATTCACGCAAATGAACAGCAATCTGTAATAAATGTCAAAATTTATCGTTTAGGGTGAGAAAAAAGAAAATCAAACTTTCTCAACGTTTTAAATAAATACATAGATTTATTTCTCCTTCTTCTGCATCGTAAATATTTTTGCAAGAAGTACACAATTTTTTCAAATAAATGTTTTTATACTTATTGTACAGTTATGAATTTTCATACATTTACAACGAATTATTTGGTATTTGAAATTGATTCATTTTTCGCCCGTATCTATCGTTCGCACGGGATTAACCCCGAGAAACGATCGATCCAGATTCTATTGTAATAAAATAACTTTTCAATTTTTCTTCTTTTAATGTATGTTTACTAAAACTGATTTTGATAGCATTTAGGCTGTGGGGCTAGTAGTTACAGACCATGTCAACCGTCATCTATGAAAAGGTACCCCACCATAGAATCGAGTTAACATATCTTATATACTAGAGAATTGGAATTGTATTTTTGTAGTGGTAGATAAGCTACAGTACTCCCCCACCAGAATTATAACTGTGATAGAATTCGATGAACTGATACTACTAGTTGAGTTATTGCTGTTTTGTGAAAAGCCGGGAGAGCTGTATTAAGATCACCGTAATTTTTGCTGTTCGTGAGAGCTGCATTAAGTTCACGGTCGTGGTTGCTCCTATGTTGCCTTTAGCAATCGAGTGTATCTCGGCAGACGTTGTGTTTAATCGAGACTGAGTAGCAACAGCGTGAGGAGGTGGTTATGTCGCAGTCGCAAGTCAACTGTTCAATGTGGACCATCCATCGAAGTAGGCATGTTCAGATCGAAGTGGGCGTTACAGTCAAGATAGGCGTGTTCATTTCGAAGTGGGCGTTTCTGCGAAGGTAGGCGTGTTCACATCACGTCCGGGTCACCAATGTGGGGCTAGTAGTTACAGCCATGTCAATCGACTCTATGTCGGGGTACCTTTTCATAGATAATGGTCGACATGGTCTGTAACTACTAGCCCCACAAGGCAATCAAATCCTGTAATCACATCATTTATGAAAACTTATAAATCTATCTATGATTAATTATAAATTTTTTTTGCAAAGTAGCTTTTTTTTAATTTTTGTTAACTGTAAAATTATTTAATACTGATTCTATTTTTTTTGTTTCTTTTTTTATTTTCGTTTACTGTAAAATTAAATCTTCTATTGTTATAAGTTATAATATTTTATTTTATAACTGTGTCGTTGAACAGCTGACCAAATTTTAGGTTTACGACTACTAATGTTCAACTCCGCAGCCTTGTAATTTTAAACCTAATTACATGGAGAGGAAAGCCACGAGAACCTCCCACGGTTAGCATGACGGCAAGGGGACTTTAATCTATCACTGAGGATATTTCACATCAACACTGGGGTCGGTGCAAGCTGAATGCGGAATTCATATCAACCGGCCATAGCTGGGATTCGAACCCGGTTCACCTCATTGGAAGGCGAACGCTCTATCCCCTGAGTCATTACGGTTCTATAAGTTATATTTTATTAGTAAATTATGTTTTTTTTTCCTCAATATTTATCATCTGTAATGAATAGTTCTTTTGGAAACGATTGATTGAGGATAGCTATACTATAACTCTATGAGCTATACTCGCCATTAACATATTCATCCTTTGAAAAAAAGGAGACACTAATATTACAAACCGAAGAATTCGATTCGAAGTAATTATATATATACTCAACAAAATTTGCTTTTTAATAAATCGAACATAATTCCTTTGGTTCAAAAAATATAATAAGGAATTTCTTTCCAAAAAAAAATTTTTTTTGGAGACCACTTTTTATAATTCACAAAATAAACATATCTTAAATAAAAAATTAAGACACAATAATGCAACATAATTCACGGGTTTCCCCTCACCACAAATACCTAAGTAGGACAGTGAAATAAAAGTGCCATACATTCTCAAAAAAGTCACGACTTCAACAATGATAGTGACCTTCCAATTAATCTATTTAATTCTACCACAGCTTCTTATTGCCAAATTATCAAATTATCAAAGAGAATTATTCACCCGAATTATCAAAGAATAAAATTTATTGCACTTGAATGTCAGAGTAAACGGTAATTATACTTGAGTTTCGTCATCTTTCTTGGATAAGGAGCAGTCCAGAGAAAACTCCTACGTTGGAATCTCAATCTTGTTAAACAATCTGAATTACATGCCACGCAGAGCAAGGCAATGATGTAAACTTTTCCTCGTGTTTAGTAGTCGTTGGTAAACAAAATAAAACTTGTAGGATACTTAGTAGGTTCACTGTCGGCAAAAATTAATTTTTTTAAATAAAAATAATAAAAAAATATCTCATTTATTAGAATTTAAATTATACATATTTTTTAATTATTTGCATTTATCAACCAAAGCATCTGAAAAAATGCATTAATAATTCTGAACATTTTTATACACAAAATTATAGCTAAAGCAGTTGATAATTTGTTGACTTTAAACTCCCACGTTGGAATCTCAATCTAGTTAAAAATCAGGATGTTAAATTACATGTCACACAGAGCAAGTAATGATGTAAACTTTTCCTTGTGTTTAATTTAAGTAGTCGTTCGTAAACAAAATAAAACTTATAGGATACTTACGGTCACTGTCGGCAAAAACATATTTAAAAATAATAATAATAATAAATATCTCCTTTATTAGATTTTATTTAAATAATACATATTTTTTTTCGCATTTATCAACCAAAGCATCTGATAAAATGCATTAATAATTCTGAATATTTTTATACACAAAATTATGGCTAAAGCAGTTGATATAATTTATTGACTTAAAACTCCCACGTTGGAATCTCAATCTTGATAAAAATCGGGGAGTTAAATTACACGTCACACAGAGCAAGCAACGGTGTAAACTTTTCCTTATGCGTAAATTAGGAAGTCGTTAGTAAACAAAATAAAACTTCTAGGAAAATTAAGAGTCACGATAAGCAAAAATCATATTTTTTTTTTAAAAAAAAAGAAAGAAACAAAATCATATTTATTGGATTTAAATCGAGATTTTTTTCTTTTCTTCATTTGCATTTATTTTTTGCATCTGATAAAATACATTAATGGTCCCGCAGTGGACTGATCGTTAAGACACGGTTCCCAGCAGATCACCGAAGTCAAGCATCACTGGATACGGTCAGTGTGGGGGTGGGTGACCACTTGGATTAGTCTGCGTAGGGATCGAGGGTGTGCGGTATTGGTCCTCGTTAAACTGTGCTACCGTAAAGTGCTCGACTTCGCGCGCAGGTCGTCGGGCTACCGAAGCGGGGGTGCCATCCCCTCCGCAGAGGATCAAAATTG
>NC_092212.1:74584385-74619961 GCF_043381705.1 Parasteatoda tepidariorum
ATGCAAGTAACATAGTTTGGAGAACATCGATGTTCTAAATAGGGCAAGAAACAACTTAATTATTTCTAGTATTATTTTTGATTACATACCGAAATAAACAGACTTAATTAAAAATGAGCCTCTTTTGTTTTTGGAGTCAGCAAATGTTGGCCGTTGTTTCTATAAATAACGCGACTAAACTGTTCGATTCGGTTCGTTGAGATTGACACGTGAAAAGTTGTAAAGAATAGGTCGATGTCTTTCTTTTATACACTTAGACAAAGAAAGAAACAACCCCAATGACATGAGAGATTTTCTTCATAGATATTCAAAGCTGGAAGATGAGTTCAAAAATAGATAATACAAATTTTAAAAAAAATCTGTGCACATTAAAATAAATATATGGGACATAAAATATAGCTATAACCTTTTTCTAAACGCCTTATCATACCTGCCAACATTGGAAAAATAAAATAACGGAGATTTTACTAGCGACATATTTTAGGCTACGAGTAATGCTTTGATACATCATGCATAATCATGTAAGTCAAAAAGAGAAATTCAAAATTGAAAATAATATAATTTAGCGAAGTAAAAAATATGTATATAAATCTTAACCTAAAGAAGATTTTTTTAAACCATTTTATATTATTATATAACTATTTTATAACCGTTGTTAAACAGCCGACCCAATTTTGGGTTTACGGCTACTAATCTTACACTCCGTAGCCTTGTAATTTTGAACCACAATCCAGAGGACTTTTTGATGGAACTAACCAGCATTTGAGTTATATGGAGAAGAAAACCACGAAAACGTCCCACGGTTGCCAGACCCCGAGGGGTACTTAAACTTTTAACACTAAACATACTGCATTACTGGCAATAGCACTATCTGTTGAGTATTTTTGCCATCGGCGGATATTTTACAGTCATTTTTTTAAAAATTTCTTCAAAAAATACGGAGAAATTTGAGAATACACAGGTAAACAGGAGATTTGTCAGGTATACCTAGATCACTTCAGTGAAATTTATTTCTAACAAGAATTTCCGTGACCCCCTCCGCCAAAAAAACCAGCTTTTAGTTAACAACAAAAATGTACATGAAATACATACATATTTCTTTTTACTAAAAATATTTTTTAAAGCCATTTCTGACAAAATGATTTCCCTAACTTTTTGAAAAACTCAATTTTCAAAAGACAAAACTAACATTGATGAAAAACAATCGTTGGAAGTGGCATGACAAACAGGTTATCACCCACCAAAAAATAAATATCGATAAATGAAAAATAGCCGTACCAATCAATCCCCTATTCAACTAAGCTATTGGCTACATATGTGCTTTTCCTATTTTGCATTTACTTCTGAGGATGTGAATTGACAATTTAATAAATAAATAATTCTAAAAATAGATCACCCACTTTCCCCAGTATTAAAGGATATACACCACATTAAATATTGAAAAATATACAACACCAAAAGAAAAAAAAAATCTCCCCATTAAATATTTTAGAGTATATACTTAAACAGGGTGCGTAGCCATATGTTTCAACAAAACATAAGCACTTCTTAAGCACAAAAAAATATTTTTAAGCACTATATACATTAACAAAATGCAAAATAATTTATCAAACATTTTACATGATCATGATAAAATAACTAGTTTCTGACAAAGGACTTTTTTTAAAAATTACATTAACCACCATAAAAAGATCGAGAGATTTTTCGGTTCGATTTCAGAGGGTGAAAAATGAAGCCTGAAATTGAGAATATCTTGCAAAATGCAGCAGAGTTGCATATGAGAGAGCAAGAATCTCACAGCTCAGCGTGACATGTGTGTGGACTCGCAAATATTTCATCAAACATGTAAATTGATTGGCGCTTTCATACGCTATGGACCGACGGTACGCCGAAATAGATTGCGGTTGAATGAATTATGAAAACGTTGAACAATGTGAAAAGCACGCTTTTGCGTAACACGTGGCGAAAATCGACATGGTAAAGAAAAAAATTCTCATTTTCGAAAAAGCACTAAGCACTTTTTAAAAACACTCAATAAAAAAGCACCTTTAGAGGCTTCTAAAAAACGAAAATTGAAAATAAGCACCTTAAAGCACTTTTTAAAAATGCTACGCACCATGGTATACACTTCTTTAAAATTTAAAAAAAATATCAACCAAAACTATTTTTCAGTCATAAAATTGCAAAAAAACAATCGAAAATATTAAAAAAGTCTTTGTCTAGAATGACAATTCGCTTTGCTCCCCACGATATCTCAATCACTTAATAAAAGAATATTTGCGAAACAATTAAAAAGAGACCTTCATTTAATTCTAAAATCGCTTCGAACTATGAGATAGACGAAATGCGCCGTGCTGCACCAATAACAATTTCTATTTTAAATACCTACCCCATTGTCTATCATTTAACTCAATAACGAACGGAACCTTTTTTTAAGTTCTGTTCTCCCTTCGACCTATTTTTTGATGAATGCCCGATTCCCAATTTAGTTCAATCATAGACGGTACAAGCACTCGCTAAAAATATAAATTTAAGCCAAGTGAAAGTAAGAAAGCTTTTTATCGCCAAAGCGTTTCCTTGAAAAAACGCAGCTAATATTATAGTTTGCAAGAAACGGGAGAAAAAAAATCACACTTAGTCAAATGACTCATGCTTGACAATGAAACTGAACATTAAAAAAAAATTTTGTTAATTATATATTTTTATACATATACATAGAAAAGGTTTTTCAAAAGTTTAACCAAGCAAAGCCATTCACGAGTCTATTGCACAATTAGCTACTGAATGCCATCAGGTGTAAAATCAGGTAAAAAACAACTGAATAAACGTGTTCGTTGCGTATCATTTCCTCTACTACCACAAAATTTAAAACATAGAATATATGGAAGTATTTTTAAGTTGTTCTGTAGCATATTCAGGGAGAGAAACCGGTGATGAGGCCCTAGCAACATATCCATACATATGCTACATTTTAGATTTTTAAATCCATGACTTTTCATGACTAATTCCATGAATTTAATAACGTTTCTGTAGAATTATATTCTAAAAAATACTTTTCTTGTTCATCGGAAAGGAAAGAAATTATTTTTTTGCTATCATTTCGAAATAAATAAAAAAAAATTCGCTAATGACTGGCTTCCTTCAGCTAGAATTATAAATTGATAAAATAAAAAAAAAATAAAAATAACAAAAAATCTGAGATCACAGAAGTTTTAAAAGATAATTCGCTCTAGAAATGATGTTTTTTTCTTTCATTTTTTGAAAGAACACCATAAACTTCAAAGAACATGGTAAAACATTTTATATTTTAATAAAATATGACTGTGAGAGGGAATTTTGTTATAAATTCAGATATTCGGAACACCATGAATTGGGGAGGGGGGTAAATTCCATTTTAAAAATTAGATTTTTTGGCGACCAAAATTCATGACTTTCCAAGATTTTTTTAAAAAAATAGTTAAAAATCATGACATTTCATGACAAATTTTGTTCAATACCGAAATTTGTGACTTTCCATGATTTTCCAGGTACACAGATACCCTGTGTATAAATAATACTTGATATTATTTAGCAATAATACTGCAATTAAAATTCTAAAAACCACTAGTAATAAAACGGTTAATATTTTTATTTAATTATTGCAAACTAATTACTGAATAAATAAAGTCATTTTTGTTTTAAATCAAACTAAAAACATTAATGAATTGCAATGACAGAGAACCAACTTATCGAATGAAAAGTAAATTAATTTAAATCAGAAAACATTTTCAAAAATAAATAATTCCTGGCAGAACAAGTCCTTATTCCTTATTTTCAAGTAGATATTTAATTAATAAGTTTTCAAATTACTTGTATTGAAATAAATGTGTATAAAACTAAATTAGTATAATTGAAACACATATATTGATAATAAAACAGCAAATTGTTTTCGATACTATAATGAGCACAAAGAAATATGAAAATGATATGAAAAGAATAATGACTAATTATAATTTATATGTCATATTTTTATCTACATTTAAGCTCTCAAAAAACAATAATATTTTGCTTCTTAATTTATTTCTTAATTCTATGAATAAAACATTTATTATCAATGAGATTTGATATCAATGGTTTATTATCACAGCCATATGAAGTATAATATAATGAGGGGGAGGGGGTTACTGTATAAATAATATTGTCTAGATATTTTAATATTGGCCCCATAATGGCTAATATTGGTGGAATAATGAATATAAAATATATTTTCTTTTATAACCGTCGTTGAACAGTCGACACAATTTTTGGGTTTACGACTGTCAATGTTCTACTTCGTAGCTTTGTAATTTTGAACCCAATCCAGAGGACAAGGGAACTCCTGGTTCAAGTATTGGTAGAAATTTGTGGAGGAATTTTTGATAAAACAAACCAGCATTTGCGTTACATGGAGAGAAAAACCATGAAAACATCCCACGGTTAGTCTGACGTCAAGGGAACTCTAATCCATGATCCGTCTACCACGGAGGATATTTCAAGTCAGCACTATGGTCGGTGCAAGCTGCATGCGAAATTCGTATCGACCAGACATCGCTGGAATTCGAACCCGGTTCACCTCATTGGAAGGCGAACGCTCTATTCCCAGAGCCATCATGGCTCAAAATATGTATTTTTTTTTTAAAAAAGACATAGCTCAAATGTTCAACCAAAATTTGCCTTCGTGGAGGACTTTTTGATGGAACTAACACGCATTTGCGTTACATATGTAGAGGAATATCACGAGAACCTCCCACGGTTAGCCTGACGATAAGGGGACTCTAACCCATGATCCGTCTACCATTGAGGATATTTCACGTCAGCACTATGGTTGGTGCAAGCGGGATGCGGAATTCATATCGACCAGCCATCGGTGGGATTCGAACCCGGTTCACCTCATTGAAAAGCGAACGCTCTATCCCCTGAGCCATCGCGGCTCAATATAAATAAAGGGTGAATCTGACAATTCCATATAGGGCCGATATTTGTTGTAAAGGGGCAATAAAATATCGGGTGAATCGGACAATTCTGGGCCAATATCGGAAAATAAAGGGCCCTTTGAACCGTTATTGAGCCAAAATTTGTGAATATGTGTCCAATGAGGGCCCAAGTATTTTGCTACTAGACTTAATGGAAGCCACTGGCCATTGGGCAAAATATAACAAATGGCAACTAAAAATTTGATTTATAGTATCGAAAATACACTCCGCGTGAGTTTTATTATTATTATTTAATTAATTGTGAATTATTATGAATATTTAATATATAAACTGAAAATTACTTTATTTCATGCTTTTTTCTCCTCGCTTGATCTTCTTTCCGTTTTAAAATTGAACAAAGTAAATACAGTCGAACTCGTTTATAACGAGCTCGGATTTAACGAGAACTCGGATTTACCGAGGGAAACGAAAATATTTGGTTGGATCAATGTTAAGTCTATGGAACAGAAGTCGCTTTTAACGAGCAAGACCCGGTTTTAGCGAGCAATATTTTTCTGTCTGGCAATCTTTTTTCTCATCNAATTTGATTCTCAGACATGAATTTCTTGACAATTTTGGACGTATGGCAAGGAGCTAAATCCTGTTGAAAAATCCCTGTTCCATCAGGGTATCGTTTCTTCAACTCTGGAACAACTTTTTTACCCAGAATAGTAATGTACTGCTCAGAACGCATCATACCGTCAATAGGCTGCAAAGGTCCAACCCCATTGTAACCGAAACAACCCAAAAACATCTTCTTTAAAAAACACGGAAAAAAAAGTTTGTTCCAATTACAGGGTGCGTAGCCAAATCTTTGAATCAAAAATAAGCACTTTTTAAAAACTTTTCAAGCACTTTACAAAAATTTTCAAGCACTCAAAAAATTCATATTCAATCAATTATATTATTGAAAAACAAAAACTTTTTATAAACAGTTTTAGCGTTAAAAAAAAAAACCAAAAAGAAACTGGAGTAAATCGAAACAATTAGTACTTTCCCACATCATCGAGTGAATTCAACTTGACCCTGAACTCAGAACAAAAGTACCCTTACCCCCTACGTCAAAAAAAGTGTTAGAAGTAAAATAAAATAAACAAGAATAAAATTAAAATAAATTAAAAGAAAAACATTTCAGAAGGATCTGATATTCTCTATCCGAATTGGAGCACTCCGGTTTCGGTTTCAAGTGTGCGCGCATGCGCAAGTCATAACGTGGGTACGACATGAAGTCCGCGTGAATGATCACGTACCAAACTCCCAATTTTTCGTGAAATGCATGGGATCCACCAGATATCACTGAAGGGGAAAAAAAATAATTATTCGGAATAAAAAAACCATTTTTTAAAAACGCCAGCTGAAAAAAGCACCTTTAAAAGCTTTTAAAAACGAAATCCCCAAAAAAGCACCTTCAAGTACTTTTTACAAACGCTACGCACCCTGAATTAATTTGCACAAGGGTGTATATATATTTTTAAAAAAAGCTAATTTAAAACGCATAGCGTCGAAAACTTAAGGAGCCTTGTTTTTTTCTTTTGCATTTTTTCAGAGTATTTTTTGGTCAGAAACAACCTAACCATGCTTATTATTCTGCCCTGTTGTCTTCCGTTCCTGAATTTATTTATAAAATCTCAATTTTGAAAATATTTTTGACGAGTGATATAGTTAACCTGGATATGATGGGTCAGAAATTCTTTATAAAGGTCAAAACGTTCTTACATCTTTTTAAAATAAAATGTTTTATCACTTGAGATTTGAATTTTTATAATAGCTGGTGTTCTATTAATTGACATTTTAAATAATCAAAATTTTCTTATTTTTAAATATTAACTTTCATTTTTGGAGAAACAAATTAAAACGGTTATTTTAATCGATTTTTAACTTAAAAAAAGAAAGAAAAGATAAGAAGAAAAAAGAAATTGTCAAATCTTGCGTAGGAAATCTTGGGGAGAAAAAAAATTTTTTTTTTTTCCCCTTTACCAGTAAAAAAAATTACACCCACGAAAAAGGATCTAAAACATCAAGCATACACCAACTACCAAGTTTAGAACAGTTTGAATTGTTGATAGTGCAATTAACGTTCTAAATTTTTACAACTCTTTTTAGTTTATTTCATATTAACCCACAGTACTAACTCATTTCTCCATGTACTTCTTTATAATAATTATAAACTATCCTATTTTGATTCCCTTCCTATTTTGAAAACAAATGTATTATAGTTAACTTGAATGATAATTAATTAAGGGCAAAACGAAGCTTAATCTTTCTAATCCAAGAATAAAAAACGGATATTGTATTGAAAATAAAACTGTGCAAGCATAACGACTTCTTGCGCACCACGATAATCACGAACGGAATTTTTTCAAACTTGCTGATGAAGATGGCTATTAAGAGGCCCTGCCTTTCCTGACCAAATTTAACTTTTGTAGATGTGGAGAAGGAAGTAAAATTCTAAATACGTTTTTAATCCTTTGTAATTTTCACAAATAAACTGATTTACTCTACTTCTGCAAAATGTTCCAATACATATAAAATGCAAAGCCTTCAGCCAATCACAATTTGAGATATAAAGCATGCAGTTATGTAGATTCTCGATTAATTTGTGACAAAAGTAGGCCAATACAATTCTGTAATCAAAAGTTATTGACAGTTCAAATAGTATACAATTGCCTGCTTTTAGATAAGTATCCTTATTTTTATGCAATTAACGTTAAAACAATTTTTTAGCACCATCAAATTCGGTTTTCAACAACTGTAATAAAGTTAGGCTTTAAAAATCCAAAAACTGAGAAACATGTAGTTTTAAATTATTTACAAAACAACGAAACGCATCAGTTTGTTTTCAAGTTTTAAGGAAAATTCCAATAAAATTCTAAAAATGATCCAGCGCTTTTTCTCCTATTCTAATAATAACTTCTTTATTTTCTACCTTTTATGAAAGGTATTTGTACTGTCTTATAATACGATATAATCAAAAAATTTTTATGGCCGGGATAGCCTGGTTGGTAGGGCACTGAGCCCATGTCCAAGAGGTCGTGGGTTCGATCCCGCCGGCCGAAGACTCCCCGTTTAGAAAATGGTAACTGATGCACATTAAATCTGTCGAGTCTCAAAGTCCTCCATATTCCCATAACAAATCATACCACTGGTGTTACTGATCCAGGAGTTTCCTTGTCTTATGGATTGTTTCAATGAAGACAAGGATACGTTCTCAAAGATACGTAAGCCCAAAATTGGGTTGGCTGTTCAACTACGATTATAAATATTAAAAAAATAAAAGTTTGTTAAGTTCAAAAAAATATCAAGAAAACAGGTATTAAAAATTTAACCTAATATCCAAGCTGGCAAGAGTTAAGAGATGGCCTCTTAAACATTTTCTAATAAATCTCTCACTATAAATTTTTTTTAAACTAACTGCAAGGATGAAAAGAATAACGAAATTTTATTTCGCTAATCCACTGCAATCAAATTATAAATTAAATAAGCCACTTAATTATACATTAATAATATTTAATTCATTGGTAGAGATTAGCGGCTACTGTTATCATTTTAATTTTAAAATTCGTATCGAGGTAATATCAAAACTTAATAATTTGTTTAGCCTAAAATTAATGCCAACAATTTTTTTCTTACTTCCAGAAATACAAAGGCAGCTTTTAACTGTTAAAAATGATATCGTTTAAATACTGCAAATATATTACAGAATTATTTATTGAATTTTGGGAAAAGTTTTTTTGAAAATCGTTTAATGATAAAAGTACACTATTGCAGAAAGACTCTGGAAAACAAAAATTTCATTGTCCAATATCTTCATTCAAAATTTTTATTCATCAGAATAAATCAATTTGCGTTGAAAAGATTCATGTGGAAGGAGAGTTCTTTAAAAATCCACATATTTTAAAGTTGTAATGTATATATTCAATTATTTTGCCTCCCCAAATATTTTCATGTAAAGTTCCTTAAAGACAGTATGTTTAAGAAGATTTTGTCACCTATTTATATTATTTTTATTGTTGGACTAACTTTTTATAGCCGTACATTTTTCTAATAAGAATTTCATTTTGAAAATTTTTTTTAATCCAAGCAGCAAAAAAAAATTTAAAAAAAGAAGAAAAGAAAAAAGAAATTTGCTAAGAGGGGCTATTAAATTAAAAAGATTTATTAATATCGATCACTGACTTATTAGATTTGAGGAAAAAAAGGTTACTAAGTTATTAGAGTCTTACGGTCACTGGCTACTAGCTGAAAATTTAAATTTTCAGGCGTAATGAAGAAATATTCTCCACCCAAAATATGTTTATGTTAAAAAATGAAACCTTTTGCTAAATTATTAATTTTGATATTATAATTTTTTAACAAATGCTTTTTTTTCCTCTAATTATTGCTACTGAATTACATTTAGACGAATCTAACGTATACCTATTAAATAATTATCTACAGTAAAAAAAAATATATATCAACCAACTTACTTTCTATTTTTAAAAAACATAAAACACAAATACTGTTAAATAATGAGTCCAGGTAAAAGAAACACAATAAAAATACTACTATTACTTTTATTTTATGGTAATAAGAGTACTTGGGTTCAACAATCGTATTCTTTTACAGGGACCTTGGACCAACTCTTTCTTGAAAGATTGGATGAAGAAAAAAACCTTCAGCCACTTCAAATGTTGGGAACATGCCAAGAACGCAAAGGAAGCGTAACACGGAAAGAAAAAATTAAATAAATACGTAAACAGATATGGCAATAATTAGAGAGAGGAGGGAACAGTAAATAACTTTCTTAGCCAGCTTACCAAAAATACTGGCGAACTTGACATTTTCTAGAATAAATATTTTATTACTTAAATTCGAATTTACAAAAATAAGTGAAAATCGAAAATTAAATTGTCAATTGTTAAGGATATAAAAAAGTTTAGGACGAGAGTTAAGGTTAGCATGAGAAAATAATTTCGAAAGTGTACCTCTAAAAAATGAAATTCCTTGAAGTAAAACAGAATGTAAATTGTAAAGTTTGCCATACTTACGTTAACGTGAGGAGTAAGAAAGTTTCAATTCTTTTACACACTAATTTCATTGAAAATATTTTATAAAGATTAATTGGTTTTAATAAACAAATTATTTTTCAATACAATTTGATTGATTCTAAAAGAAACAGACAGAGGGTTAAAAACAATGAGTTATTTTTATAAATAATTAACTAACTGACCTTCAATTGAATAAAATATACAGTTAAAAAAGTATTAACTAATTAAGGTTTCAAGTAATGCCTTATTTGACCTTAAATTAAATGTCTCAAAACATGTGTCCTAAAAAAATTATCAAAATTTATATTTTGGTACAACATTCTTCAACAATTGTAGCCTGAGGAAGCCAACAGGTAGCCTGTACAAAATTTAAAAAATAAATAAATAAATAAAAAATTCATAAATTTTTTGAGGAAGTATTTTCTTAGAATTCTAAGGTCAGAGGTCGAATCAGGTCATCATATTCACACTTTGCCAAAGCGTAAGAAATCGAAATAGGGAATTTATTGAAAAGTCAATTCCATAGTTTTGCAATGGTGTTAGATATTTTATTATACTATAATTAGGAAAACGGTCGTAACCATTTATGTGCCAGCAAGTCATTTATGAAAATTTTACATTTTGACCTGTCCATAACTTGTGCAATTTTCATATTAAAAATCTAAAATTGGGTAGAATTACTTATTTTATCATAAGCGTCTCCATGTCCATTACACCAAATTTTATTAAAATCGAAGGGGGGGGTCGATTTAGATTGATCTGACGTGGAATAGCACTTATTTTTTTTTTAAATACATATTGTGAATAAATTATGACAGGATAACTTCCCATAACAGCAATAATTTTAATGTATAGGAATAACATAGAATTACTTATTTTATCATATGCGTCTCCATGTCCATTACACCAAATTTTATTAAAATCGAAGGGGGGATCGATTTAGATTGATCTGACGTGGAATAGCACTTATTTTTTTTAAATACATATTGTGAATAAATTATGACAGGATAACTTCCCATAATAGCAATAATTTTAATGTATAGGATTAACATTCTCCTTTTCAGCAGCTTATCCTGTCATAATTTGCAAGATTATTTTCCCTTTCTGATAATAGCAGCAGCTAACTCTGACACAATTTGTTTGAAACTAGATAATTTGAAGGGAAAAAAAGGGGGGCATTTGAAAATTCGTAATTTAATCTTGGTTTGCCCCCCCCCCTTTTTTTAATATTTTATTTTAAAACCGTCGTTGAACAGAAGACCAAATTTTTTAAGTTTACGACTACCAATGTTCAACTCCGTAGTCTTAAAATTCTGAACACAATCCAGAATACAAGGGAACTCCTACATCAAGTATTGGGAGAAATTCGCCTTCGTCGAGGACTTTCTGATGGAACTAACCCGCATTTATGTTACATGGAGAGGAAAACCACGAAAACCTTCTAGGGTTAACCTGCAGGGGTCTGTTTAGAAGAAATTTGGGTCCGTTAACGGACCCTTCACAAAATATCTTTTCATAAAAACGGACCCTTCACAAAATATTTTAACTTAAAAACGGACCCTTCACAAATTTGTTTACTTTCATTATTATTTTGTTTTTCGAATAAACCCTTTCCAGGGCAGAAAACAAGAAAGATGGATGTAAACGAATTAAGTTTTGTCTTCGGCAGACGATTCTTCCATTATTCGTCCGAAATTAATATTCTGCGTTCAGCAGTATAGGCTAAATACCAAATATTTGTATGTTGCATCTCTAATTTAGAAGCAGCAATTGTTGTTTATTTTTTAAAATTTAATTTTTTTAATTATAATTTTACAGTGTTGAGCATAATCTTGTATGTCTTTACAATTTAAAAACTCCTTGAAAAAGTTTTTTTTTTTTGCAATAACGGACCCTATTTGCACAAATTCATAAAAACGGACCCTGGTTGAAAGAATGTGAATAATTTTTTCACAATTTCAGGAAAAACAGACCTTTCACAAAATGTCTGGACAGACCCCTGACGTGTCTGCAAGGGTCCTCTCTAGCCCATGATCCGTCTACCATTGAGGATATTTTACGTCAGCACTGTGGCAGACGCGAGCCGGGTGCGCAATCCATATCGACTAGCGATTGCTGGAATTAGAACTCGTGTCACCTCATTGGGAGTTACTTTTGATTTATCTGAACTTATTTCCCCCTTTTTCAAAATATTAAATTAGTAAATTAGAACTTGCCGTGAAGGGTAGCTATCGCAACACAGCGTTCTTTTAAATTCCAGAAATCGTTGTATTCAATAAAAGGCACGAGAATAAAATAAAACTCCATATAAAAAAATGAGAAAAAGAGAAGGTTAAATTTGCTTTGGGACAGTGTCACTATATGATGGCAGAAGATATCCCCAATTAGGGAACATATTAATTCAATGACTAAATCAACATCCTTTTTAACAACACAATCCCCAGACTTATAAAGAGTCAAGTGTAGCATGCAAGAAGTGATCCAGCCAGTTTTTCATATCTTAGTCACTATTCATCGATTGCGCAACGCATGGAAAACTTCCGCTCCCTCGGGCACAGAGGAACGACACTAGATTAACGAAATGCCTTGGGGTTGACAAAGATGGGAATGGAAAGAATGATTATGATGCGCATAATGAAACAGTGGTTCCCACATGGTGTTCCGCGGAACCTTAGGGAAGTGGTTCCTAATTTTTTTCTCAACTGGGGAATCCTAAATGATCATCCTTGTTTTGGAGAAGCAATTTAATGAATAAATTTTAAATACGCGTATTGATCTAAATTTTATGAATTATTTTGAAAATATTTAGAAAATGAATTTGTAAAACATGAAATTTTTTCTTCATATCGTTTTATCAATCTAAATATTGGGTTTTTATTTCAGACAGCTGAATTCGCAGCGGCATTTAGTTTAGTTCTTAATTTGATTTTAGTGTATGCATAAGCTGAAAATAAATTAGCTAAAATATCGTTTCCGCTAAAATAAAAACGAAAACGGACGAAAATAAACGTTGCATTCAACATTTTTCGTTGTTCGATTATTTTTATTCCATGTGAAATACGAATGCAAATTTTCACATCATTCATTATATTATTATTAGGAAAAACATAGTTTTGAAATTTCTTTACACGCTAACATTTAATAATTTTATAAAAAGAACGGAAATCATGGATAATTAATTGGATTTAAATTTAATATCAAATTATAAAAATCATAATTGGTTAAAAAATATCCTACTTCTCGGAACTCTTCCACGAAACCCTAAGGTACCGCGGAACCTTACCGCTATCTTAGGGTTCCGTGGAAGAGTTAAAGGGCTTCCGCGAGACATCTTTTATAACCAGTAATATAATTATAACCTCTGATTATATTTAGATCCCCAACCCATGATTCATAATTCAATTAATCTTACGCTTGTCTTCATGAAATTATTTCAAGTGAAATGCCAATGAAATAGAAATGGCATTTTTAAAAGGAAAAAATAATATTACAAATAAAAATATATTAAACAAATTATGAAAAAAACAAGCATTTATAAAATATTCCATTAGTATTTCATATCAAGCTTTTCAAATTTAAAATAACTAAATTCTTTAATAAAAAAATATGTTTTTATAATATCCATTTTCAAAGTTTATAACATTCTTCTGAGTTTTCATTTCGAAGAAATGCATGATTTTCAGAAAGCATAAATACGAATATCAATGCCTAGCTTTAAAATCTGGCATAAATACGGAAATCGATTTGTGATATTAAAAACGTGTGAAAACGAATCGTGATCAAAGAGGATTCCCATGCAGTTACAAAATATTCAAACTAGCGATAATCCTCCAAACCAAAACATTCAAAATGTAAATTTCAGGTTGCGGAACTCCGTAAAAATTTAATTAGATTTTCATATGAACCTATAGTTTTGAGACATGTGGAATTCCGCAACATTCCCGAAAAAATCACATGCTCTGCTCCTAGTTTTTAGACCTGGGAGGATGAAACTAAAAACCTGGATTTTCTTTTAAATTTTCTATCTTTAGAGTTTTGTTTATGGAAAATCCTCTTTTCACAGTAGCCAGCCAGAACATAGGATAAAATTAGCTACTTTTCTATGTCAACGGAAAAATATTGATACAAAAATGTATCCAACCTTTGCTCTTTATTATCAGATAGGAATATTTTACTATTCGAAAGCTAAATGATTGTTCTGCATTTTGGTGTCTAAGCAGGTACTTCATGATACCAAAACGATTATACACCTCTTTTTGAAATACTAGATACATATACTTTCTATAAATTGATTTAGCTTTATTCATATATATAACAAAGTTGAACCTTTCTTTATTCAGTTATGAAAGTATTAATAGTGTTGATAAAGTTAACAATTTTAATTCTTTCCGAACTATTACCTAATTTTATTTTAATAGTAAACATAAATGACAAAATTTTTTAACAATTATTAAAAGATAAAATCATGGGAATATTTCCAGATTGGTACCTGAACCAAAATAATTTCCAAGTTAAGGTAAGAGTCACACCTACGGGAAGATTTTCGTATTAATACCTAGGTGCCTATACCAAATAAAATCGCCATCAAAAATAAAAATAATAACAGAAGGGTGCTAACTTAAAGGGTATAACTCATAGATGCCTTTGTGCAAAAGGGGTACTGGCACTATAACAGGCACGAATCGGGAAATATCTCCAAACTTATTTAAATTTTTGTCATATTTAAATGTTAGATTGATCACCTGATCATAATAATTTTTTTAGTGGGGGCGGGGAGGGAGATTTCCGTAACATGATCTGTGGCAGAATATTTGCCAAATCTTAGCAACTTCTGGGCAGCAGCCCGCAAGAAGCAAGAAACTAAAAAAAACATCACAGAAAGGGACCGACTCGAAAGGTATAACTCGTAACCACCCCTGGACAAACATCTACATGTTTTTTGGGGTTTTTTTTAAAAAAATTGCACTTTGTAAATTGTAAAATCTATTTGGCACCTTGGCGATTGTAGTTGATCACGATACGGAAATATCCCCCTATATAGATTTAAGACATGGCACTACAATAAAAATAACATGAAAAAACTTCAAGTACTTATTTACAACTTTTTAAGAAGAATCTTGTGTCAAGTGGTTCAATAAAATTTGTAAAGCAAAAATTTTAAGAAAAGCAAAACAGAAACCAATTGATCTGGAAATTAAAAAACACGACTGGAGATGGATTGGTCATGTTCGACATAAACCAGAAAAATTTAAAGTACAAATTTTTGATCGGAACCCTCAAGGAAATAGAAAAAGACCTCAAAATGCTTTGTGCATGACGATTGTAAACGAATTGAAAAAATTACAAAAGACATGGAGAAAGGCAAAATAACTGGCCACAAATAGAGTGAGATTGAAAACTATCATAGAAGCTCGATACTTCAAATGAAAATGTGGCGTAACTACCACTATAAACATTAAAGACCAATTCACTAGTATATAAGACATGTTAACCTTATTCTATCACGAGGTATCTTATGATAGATGAAGGTTGGCATAGTCTAAGATTAAATCCCCGCAATAGGGACCTGCGGAAGTGATATGAACTTGCCAACGTTAATGGATGATCCACATTAAACAGTTGATTTGCTTAATATACTGCGCAAAGAAAGAAAAAATTTCGGTTAAGTACATAAAGTCTCCTGGTTAATAAACAATATTGAAAAAATAATAATGACAGGGTGGCCACTCAAATCAGATTTCAAATTTCCCTGATTTTTCCAGGCTTTCCAGATAAAAATCTTAAAATTTCCAGGTTTTTGTTTCTTTTTTCATATAAAGTATAGGATGTGTACAAGTAAAGTGTCGATATTGTAAAATATTTTATTCAAAATGTTATTTTTTTAACATATCATCTTGAAAAAAATAATTAATTTGGACAATTTTCAAGATTTTTTTAAATTTATTTTTTAATGTTTTGGTACAAAATATCGAATCAAAAATCATATTGACCAACAAAAGAGTAAAATTAAATATAAATATATAGTTGGTTCTTAAAAAAACATTTTTTTTTAAATTAAAATATGTTATAAAAGGTTAAAATGAAATTGAAAAAATTATCTTTAATGCAAAAATTTTAACAATTTGCCGACAAGCATTGCTGTTAGCGATTGTAAAAAAAAAATTGTGATTGGTTGGTTTGCTGAGAAAAAATAATTCACAGATTTCTTTGAATGGGAGTACAAAAGCTTTCAGAAAAAGAGTGCAATATAAAATATATTATTATTGAATTAAAACTAACTAATTTCTGGAGAATTCCATAAAGTTAAAAATACAAAAACACTTTGTTAAAATAGAAAAAAATTACCACCAAAGCATCGGAACAAACTTGAGCCCTAAATGGATTCAGCCCAAGGACAGAATTTAAAAACAAAAGCTAATATCCTAATCCCTTCCTCCACCTCCACCACAATCTTTTCTAAATTGCACAGTCCCATAGCATTCAAAGGTTTCTACATTCGTTTAGCAACTGTGAGAGAATTTTATGTGGCATCATTCTAGTCTAACAGAGCTCTAATGGAACAAATTTTTATGCAAGCAAAGTATCGCTAAGTTGATGATATTTCAATTGTTTGGCGATACATTTCCGTCTAAAAAAAAGTGGGCATAATGGATGAAATAATTTAAATTAGTGAGATTAAAAAAATTATCGAAAGAAAAATNATCCCTTTCAGAACACATTTCTCTGCAACCACATGTTCACCGTAGGAAAGGTTTCTTCATGTAAGACGTTTGCATTTTTTGTGCATGAATGTAAGATGGACAAATACCTTGTTAAGGCGACATCTTCTACTCCGTAACGGACAAATGAAAATGAAGCAAATGTCGGTAGAAACGGTCAAAACGAAACAAATACGGAAATATAATAGCTGATGAAAAAGTAGATAGAGAACATTTTACATATGATGATGCAGCAAAAATATTCAATTAGAAGATGTCAAAAATGTATTATAATTAAAGAAATAATTTTTTTCCAAGTCAATTCGTGTTTTTTTCAATCTTAAGAAATCTCACTTAATTTTTTGAAATCTCACCCTGTTTTTGAAGAAGGGTGAGAAATTCTCTCCCACTTTTTATCTGTAATGAAAGCACTGTATTCTCACTCTAATTGTAAAAAAATAACAATTATCACTATCACTTGTTCTTAACATGATTAAGAAATATATATTCACTTTAATAACTATTCTATTAAGTAACTAGATTTATTGAACTTTATTTATGATTAAAATATCAAAATATACATTGTTAATAAATGAATTAGTAGTTTAATGATTTCTTAATTCATTATCAAGATCTACATACCTGAAATTCTTTTTCATACTGATCATCATATAATTTTTTTCGAGCTTCGTAATCTTCGAAATGATTAAGAAAGTTTCTAAGTACTGTTCTAAGAGGTGGTTTCATAATGGTGTTTAATTGTCAATAAATTTATATGCATTAAAATTTACATACTTCAAAGATAGACACTCTTTTATTGTTCTAAACAAATTTTAATCTTAAATAGGCATATTCGATCTCAAAATCTTTGAATGGAAATTTATAAGCATAAATTATCAAAAAAATATATCACCAAGCACTCTTTATGAATGAGTAATAAATCTAATTTGTTATTAAAGACTTAAATGACTTCGAAAACGATTTTCTGCTTGTCGCCCCAAAATTTACAAAACACAATTGTAGAAATAAAAAATTTGTTGCCATCTTTCTTAAACTAAAATAACATTAAAAAATTTACTATGATAAAAACTTCATTAAATATTGTACGCATAAATTTATTAGGAATTTAAAAAATTTACAAATAAAAAAATCTGAAGAAAGTAGTTAACCTTTAAAAACTCATTAATTTTATTATTTATTTTGTTAACTCTCAACTCCACTCGTCTAAATAAGTTGGTCATCAAAATAAACAAGCTTTTTGGTCAACTTGTAAAATAGGTGGATGTTTTTCTTTCTCAAGGTTATTACTCTACCTGAACGACTTAATTGCATTATCTTGTTAAATTTAAGAGTTTTTTATATATTTTTAAACAAAAAGTACTCTTTTGAAATATGTAACAGCAAGAGTCACTTTTCTGAATGTTAAAATATACCTATAGATATTTCTTTCCTCTGAATTTTTATTTCATTACTCTGTTTTGAAAAGTTGATATTTTTAACTTGTTAATTCTTTTGTTATAGGGCTTAGTAAAAGTAACTTCAATTATGGGCAATAAATCTTCTCTTATGTTGCAACCCGAGGAGATAGCGGAGATACACCATGAAACTGGGTGTAAGTATTATGTAACTTCGCCAAATATCTAAATTAAGTTTTTTGTTTGAAGTTATTGCCCTATAGCTTCCTGTATGAAACATTTTTAATTTCTAAACCTTCATGTTCTTTCATGTAGTCTTAAAATGATACTTCATAGTAATTAATCTCCTCAAATTTAACAAACCTATAATGTGTACATAAATGCTGAATAAACATAAATGCAAATAATCAACAATTGTTCCACTTTATTTATGAATACTAATTAATATTTTTACAAATAATTGAGTGAATAACAACATAATTCTAAATTAAATAACTTTGCATTATTTTTTTCTATAACCACCATTGACCAGCTGACCCAATTTTTGGTTTACGACTTAATATTCAACTCCATAGCCTTGTAATTTTGAACCAACTCAAAAGACAAGGTATCTCCTTGATTAGTATCCCGAGAGGTATGATTTGTTATGGGAACATGGAGGACTTTGTACCTTGACAGATTTAACGTGCTTCAATCACCATTTACTGCAGGAGGAATCTTCGGCCGGTGGGGATGGAACCCACGACCTCTTGGTAATGGGCACAGTACCCTACCAACCAGGCTATATGCGCCTTATTTAAATATATTGAACTCTTTTTTTTGGGGGGGGGGTTACATTGACTAGCTCGAACTTTAACTGAAATTTAATCAAATTAATTGATGCAGTTACGAATTTAATCGAGATTAATTTTTTTATGAAAGAATTACTTGGCAATTTTGCTGCTGATCCGACACGTGCTTGTGTATCCAAATTATTCCTAATAGTTTTAGGGATGCCAACAGCTCCATTTTGTGCAAGATTTCTTGAAAATTGGTTGAAGAAATAGCAATACCTTAAGAATGAGGTCAGTGACGTCCACTCTTTAAAAGTGTCACCACGAGATGTCTGTAATAAAGTTGTTTGTATTTCATAAGATTCTTTGAATTTTTGATTTGCAGTGGTGGAAAATTTACTTAAAATAAAAAGTACTTAAAGAAACAATATTTTTTTACAAATCAGAGCAAGTTACCATCTCTAGTAGTTCATCTTGAAAAATCATAGCAAGATGTTTATGATCATTAAAACTATGTTTGCCAAAAATATGATTTTCTCTCCCCAATTGATTGTATATTGAAATAAACTTATTGTGAGTATTAAAAACTAAAATGGTTGCCAAAGAAAGAAAAGGTAACTTTTATATTTTAACGATTACCATTTTTGAATGATAAATGCAGCATAATGACCTGTTTTCAGCTGGCTTTGAGTGTTTCAGCAGTTTTAAAAAGCTTTGAAATTGGTGCATCATAAAATAAAAGAGGATACGGTATTACAAAATTTATCTTTTCATTTCGACTTTATAAGTTGTAGGGCTACTTTGTCTGTTGTAGATAAAATTATGACTTAAATGTACGTAGTACATTCAGGTTATAATTTTGTCTATGAATGTACGTAGTCAGGGGCCTGTCCCAGCCAAATTTACTACCGTTTAGCGATACCTTCACAAATTCAACTTCGGGGGAAACGGTATTTTCACAAAATACATTTTCTTAAAATTTTATTTTTGTATCCCACAAGAAATGATAAATCCATATTTTTACCACACTTTTGTGTTAATTTTTTAATATAATTTTGAATTTTTTGCAAATTATGTCTAAATTTTCACAAAATAGGTACTTCACAGGAAAACCTAAACAAACCCCTGGTAGTACTCCCCTTCTAGGAACTATAATATGCTTTTTATATGCATTAATATGAAATATGTATTAGAACCATTTCAAAACTAGTTCTTGATTATACTTTCAATATTGTGAATAAGCCTGTGTTTTTTATAAAACGAGAATAGATTGCAAAATTATAAATAAATTAAAAATTATCGTAAATAAATATTTGTGATTAAGTGAGAATATTTCCATATTGGTGCATGGGTTAAAAAAGTTGCTGAAGTTTGGAGAAAAAAAACTAGTCAATGGTGCATAAAAAAACTAACAGCATTTACTAAAAATGACCAATTGAAAGCTTCATTAGACTCATAGCCTCAATGCAGTAACCACAATGTAATTTTTTAGATACATGCTAAAGCAAAAGCTCTTTAGTGCCTTGGCTATAATTATTGACAAGAACAGGTATAAATGTGAACTGTATCCCTGCCAAATATCTATCCAACATTCTACGTTTAAGAAAGATTAATTGTTTATTCTTTACGTATTTTAAAGATAATAAAAATTTGTCTAACCAGCTAATGTTTTATTTCATAACAATGTCTTTCTTAATCTTTGCTTTATTAAAACAATATTAGATAGTAAATGAATGGATAACTGCATGGAGAACTGAGCATAACCAGAGATGCTAACTTTCTCTGCTTTATAGAAATTATTTTCTGGTGTTTGCAAACAGTGTGTTTTAATGCATGATTCATGAATAATTTAAAAGTTCATATAAAACTAAATTTTTTTCATACTGTATAATACTGTTTCATGCTGTATGGGCTTATGTATATGTTTTATTTTATACTACAGTAGGGAACCGATTATCCGGAACGGTCGGGTCCATCGCTATTCCGGATAACTGATTTTTCCGGTTTTCTGAATCGCTACAAAAAACCGTTTTTTTTTTTATTGTTAAACCCAACTAAAAAAAAAAAATTTTGGAAATAATCTTAAAAATAAGAAAAAACGATTAAGTAATACACTAATGATTATTTCCAAAATGATGGTAAGGTAAACCTCTTTAAATAAAGAAAGAAAAATCGTAAAATCTTACGAGGAGAAAAAAAAAATTTTTTTAAATGGCGAGAAAATTTATCGAGTTTTGTTCCGGATTTTTGGTTTTCCAGTTTTCTGATTTCCGGATAACGGGTTCTGTACTGTATAACCACTGTTGAACAGCTGACCCAATTTTGATTTTACGACTACCAGTGTTCAACTCCATAGCCTTGTAATTTTTAACCCAATCCAAACGACAAGGGAACTTCTGGGTCAAGTATTCGGAAAACATTTTCCTTTGTGAAGGACTTTTTGATGAAACTAACCCCCTTTCGCATTACATGGAATTGAAAATGTCCTGTGGTTAGCCTGATGGCAAGAGGACTCTAAACAATGATCCGTCTACCACTGAAGACATTTTATGCCTGCACTGTGGCTTGTGCTAGCCAGGTGCGGAATTAGTATCGACCAGCCATCACTGGGGTTCAAATGAGGGTATCCTCATTAGGAGGCGAGTATTCTGTCTCCTGAGCCACCACAGCTCTCTTTGTTTACATCAGGGATAGGCAAACTTTCTTGGTCGTGGGCCAAAAATCTGGTAAAAAAAGTTTGCTGGGCCGAGTAAGAACTTCTAAAATGAAAATTCTAACTTCTGAAATAAAATAAAGTCAAATTCATCATTGAGCGCATGGCACTCTGCATCAACTTTGCATTTTTTAGTTGCCATTTTGGGATTAAAAATATTTACAAATAACTCAAAAAGGCAGTACCCATTTCATACATTTAATAATTTCACCATTATTCACAATGACTTTGTATGTGTGCAGCCTTTCCATAAGCAGTAAATTATGTTAGAACTCACGCCGGAAGAAAAATCCGCTCGTTAGAATTTAAAATGCGTAGTAAGCCTCATGTGAAATACAATTCACCTATATTAGATTCCATATGTCTGCTCCTCGAGAAAGACAAATACTAGTTGGAGCTAATCTACGGCTATTCTATAAGGGACTTTTACTTTCAACATTTTATCAATTGAAGCTGTTAATGTTAACTATTTTAATTAATTTATGTTTTGTAGAACGAAAATAGAGAAAGTTAAAATTCTGTCCGCGGGCCGGATAAAATCTTCCGGCGGGCCACAGTTGGCCCGCGGGCCGTAGTTTGCCCATCCCTGGTTTACATTGTCTACAAAGTTTCGTTTTTAGTACTCTACCACTTTATAAAAACTTTTCCTGAAAGCGGAGCAGTTGGCATCCGTGCATAGTGTCACTATGAATTAAAATTTGTACTAACAACTTTGGAATTTTTTTCTGAGATATTACTTTTTTGCCTAATCTTAAAATAACATATCCTATATTGTTGTATTCACAATAGGCCTTGTGTTATTTACTATTCAATTTGTAATTCCATTTAATTTTAGCAGAAGACAAAAAAATTAACATAAAACTCAAAACTTTTACACTTTTTATATATCATGTTATTAATTTCTTTAAACAATTTGTGAAATATGGGCCTTTTGTATGTTATAACATGCATAAAAATATTTTGACTAGTAAAACTACTTCTTTCAAATTTAAATACAATTTTAAGTTTTAAAGCGCCCTAAAATATTAAGCCTATTCACACATCTTTTCATAGATATGACATAAAACATAAGCTGAAGGATGGTCTGGAAATTTTCAAATTTCTGTTCCAGTTTTAGAAACTTGTTAGTGTTTATGCTGTGTCTCATTGATACTAAAATTGTTGCGTATTTTTATTTTAAAGATCAATGACTTGATCTAGTATGCTTGATAATATTACTTAATTCTACAAACTTTTTTGATTCAATTTTATAAAGTTCATAGAGACAATATCTATAAATTGTGAAATAGTGGTAATCTGGTTTGACTATTTAAGATGAATTTAAATGTTATGAGTGGTTATTTAAGGTTTTTCTTTAATTCTCCAAGAAATTAATATCAAAATATTTTAATTTTATATTTCCCTATAGTTTTTTTTTCTTTCTTTTTTATAGTTTCTCCTAGCCAAATTGAAAGACTCTATAGCAGATTTACAAGTTTAGACAAGACAGATAATGGCACATTGAGGTAAGTAAAATATCAATAATATTAACATAATAAATAATCAATTTATTAAAAAACATCTAGTAAGTAAAGTAGGGAATTTTCACCTTGCTTTTTTATTTATGTTATATTCTGCATAATGTTACAGGCAATTTTTTCCCGACTGTTTTTACACTCAATATCTTCTTGGAGCCTATGTATGATGAACTGAAATATGTTTTAGAAGTTTTTTAATAATTTACTAAAAGCATTTCTCTAACATTACTTTTTTTTATTTTTAAAAAGTGTTTAAAAAATAAATTATTTAAAAAATGTATTAATTTTTGTATGTATGCAAAGTCCAGCAAGATTTTAAGTTTTTCTTGTGACATCTGGAACATCATTATTACTCATTGTGTTTTGGTAACACTTAAACTCCCAGTTTGTGAATCGAAGTTTAGTTCGACTATCGCCTTCAATAAAAGATTTTTGTGTTTTAACCTAGTTAGTTTTTATTTAGTGTTACAGGTATCAATATAGCTAACAAATTATGTTACAATGGTTTTATTGATATTCCTGGTCCTTTTGGTTTGCTTGTTCAGAAAGCACTACAGTAGGGAACCGATTATCCGGAACGATTTGGACCATCGCTATTCCGGATAACTGATTTTTTCGGTTTTCTGAATCACTACAAGAAGCCGTTTTTTTTTTATTGTTAAACCCAACTAAAAAACAAATATGTATTTGGAAATAATCTTAAAAAGAAGAAAAAACAATGGAGTAATACTCTAATTATTTCCAAAATGATGGTAAGGTGATGATCTTTCAAAAAAGAACGAAAAATCCTGAAATCTTATGAGGAAAAACAAATTTTTTTTTTTAAAAATGGCGGGAAAATGTATCGAATTTCGTTCCGGTTTTTTGATTTTCCGGTTTTCTGATTTCCGGATAACGGATTCTGTGCTGTATTTCAACTGAACTGAATCATTTCTTTTTTTCATTTTTTTTTTCAAGTTTCTTTCAGTAGAAAAAAATTACCAAAAATCAGACCAATCATTGTCAAAACCAGTATGTTTTTATTTCAAAACTCTGAAATTGTGTATCTAATGAAGAGGAAATAGTTTAAAAAATTAAAATACTTTATTTTCCTCACAACAAATTATTGCTGAATCAGTTTTAGAATCTGATTAAATACAAAAAAAGAAAAAGAATAAAAAACTTTATTGAAATGCTATTTGAAATAAAAATAAATGTTGTAAACTATGTTGTATAACTGAAAATGTCAAAGTAGCAAACTGTAATGGATTGTTTGTCTTAATGTGAATCTATCTAATAAATGTTTCTTGATAAATAGTTTGATTTTGACTTGATGACTATAAATAAGACTGTAAATAAGCGACTAAATAAACTTTTAAATATTAGCTTATAAAATTCACCAAGTTTTATTTATTGGTAAATTACGACAAACATTTTTGAATGTGTTGAGTAAAGTATTTTTTTTAAAAAAATGCAAAAATGATTATAAGCAAATTTCTGAAAACAATTTAGGTTCATGATAAAATTTTAGCATATAAAATGCATAAAGCTTTATTTATTATGTTGCAATATACAATTTTAAGTGTTATTAGTTACAAATTTAACAACAATTTTACATTTTAAAAATTTTTTACCAAAGCAGGGCTGATTGTGCTCCGGAAAAAATCTGAATTTCCGGAATTTTCACTAACAGTGATCCGGAAGTTTCCAGAGATCGAAGGTCCAGATGTTTAAAAAAAATCATTGATCGCGGAAGTTTCTGGAAATCAAATTTTCAAGGGTGGAGCTTAAAAGCACAGTTTATTTTATTTGTTTGTAAGGGTGAGCCAGAAATGTACTTCATAAGCTTATATTCATGATTAATATTCATTTTTTATCAATAAATAGTTGTTATAATCATAAACTCAAGAAAGAAAGACATGTTTGTAAATTTTAATTACTTCTCCAGGTCATCATTAGTATGTGTAAAATTTTAAATATATTTTAAGTAAACTAAGAAATATTGAGAAAAAAGAAAAACCCTTGTTTAAATTTTTTTCTAATTTTTCCATTTAAACAGTTTTTTTTTTTTTAACTCAAGAAATTTTACGGAATTTTGACTTGGGCTCACAATCACCCCTACCAAAGTGATAATAACCAAATTTGTGAAATCAGTTCATGCTAAAACCTTCTAAGTTTATTTATTTTCTGTGTATTTCTTTAAAAAAAAAAGTGTAATAGTAATCATAGTAGTGATATAGCTCATAAAATACTTCATTTTTTAATGCCTTTAGAAATTAATAAAATTCATATTTCAGCAATAAATTCATGATTGCACATTGAAACACCTCTTTGTTAAATCAGTTAAAACTCACTTATACTAAATCATTCAATCAGTATATGCTAGCAGTCAAAAGTTTACTTATATTTTCGTCTTTAATAAGGGTATCTTTTTCAGTCGAGAAGATTTTCTACGAATACCTGAATTGGCTATAAATCCATTGGGAGATCGCATTGTGCATGCCTTTTTCAATGAGGCATATGATGACAGGATTAATTTCCGTCAGTTTATGAGAGTTCTTTCCCGATTCCGTCCTGTGAAGAAAAACAAAGAAAACAAGCTGAATAGCCGTGAAGAAAAACTGCGTTGTAAGTTATTTTTTGCATTCTGTTTTGTTTTTTTTCTTCCCATTTTCTACCTATTTGTTTTTTTATTCTTTTTTTTTGCACTGATAATTGGAGCAATTATAAAGTTAAAAGTTTAAAAATTATTTTAAACCTTTTTTTTTTTCATTGTAATCGTTTATATTTATTTAAGCTAGTTAAGATTGTTTTATAAATTTTTAAACCCTTTTTTGGCACAGCATGCTCTTTATTTTCACCCTTGCTCTATTAAACCCTACAATCAATTGCATTCAATTATGCCAATTGGTTCAATTTATTATAAATTATTATTAGTAGTGTGATCCTAGCTAGATCTCGAGGATTTAAATAAAGAAAAGCTTAGTACAAAATATTTTTATTAATAACAAATAGCACACGGACAAACATAAATTTGAATAATTACAAGAAGTAGGAAAAAGAAGGTCCATTCTGTCCAAAGTCTGAGCATCTACTGCCTGTTCAGATGGCGCTGTATTTGCTTGGCGATGTGGTTGCTACAGTAGTATATTAGTTTAATGACCCAGTGTATTTGTGCAGATTTTTTTCAGATTGAGCCCACTAAAATAAATTAAAAAGCATTTTTATATCCACAAACTGGTTTTTCAAATTTTATCTAAACTAAAAATAAACCCCCATCAGTTGGATTTTCTCTTAAAAATCCAGGTTTTGGCAAACCCTGACCAGAGTTCAATTGTTTAAAAAGAGTCCTATGTCTAAGCAAGCCATAGGTTAAAGAATTTTTCTTTTTACTGGAAAAAAGTCTAATTTTTTTAATGATATCACAATTATTTTAATTTTATCATTATTTTATTTCGTTTTTTCTTTCACTATTTTAATTTTTGAAGAAGAAAATGTTATCTTATTAGCAATATTTTTTCATGAATATTATTGAGTTACAAATTTATTTGTTTTTAAAAAAAATTTAATATGTTTGTAGAAAAAGTTTTTTGAAAAATATATACTTTCATTGCAGTTGCTTTCAAGATGTATGATCTGGATGATGACAATAAAATTTCCAGAGATGAATTGTTAGCTGTATTGCACATGATGGTTGGAGCTAATATTTCTGAAGAACAAGTAAGTATTTTATAGTCTTGGTATATCATTGTTCCTGAAGCAGTCTGACTTTCTAATAAACAATTAAGAAGATGATATTTTATTGCCATTTACCTTATTTTGTTACAGAATCTCAGTAATATGATTACTACCCCAAATCATCCCGCCAAAGCGTAATTTTTTCCAAAACAAGCATTTTTGCAAAAAATTGCGTCAACGGTATTCTAAGTGCCTTAAATAGACTTTAAAAAGTTTTTAATTTTAAATATGGTTTCAAGGACAAGGTATATCTTTACTTATATATTGAATGTAGGTTTTGAAAGTTTATGATAAAATCTCTGTAATGTTCTGATATAAATAAAATTTAATGATTGACAGAAAAAAGCCTTGAAAATTCAATAAAAGGACCTTTTATTGAGCTATAAGTTAGTAGTGGGAATCTTGCTAAAAATGTCAATCAATTCATTCTGGCTATCCCAAAAAAATTATTAATTTTGCTCCTTAATACGCAATTTTGTCCTATAATTTTGCTTTGTAGTGCAGAACTTAATTTTTTTATAATTTCAATTACTGATTTAATAATTTAGTTCCATTGTAATTTTTTAAAATTAATTGTTTTAAAAGTGCAAGGATAAACAAAATAAATGCTTGATTTTAGATAACTTTAATAACATTAATATGGTGCCATTGCTCTTTCCATTCTGATTTGAATAACCTTTAAGAATTTATAAACAAAAAAAAGTCTTGAAAATTCAATCAAAGGTCCTTTTATTAAGCTAAAAGTTTGGAGTGGGAACATTGCTAAAAATGTAAATCAATTAATTCTGGCTATCCCTAAAAAAGTATTAATTTTTCTCCTTAATACATAATTTTGCTCCTTAATACATAATTTGCTCTTTAGTGCATAGCTTAATTTTTTTTTCATTTCGATTATCGTTTTAAATTATTTAGTTTCATATTAATTTTTTAAAATTAATTGTTTTTAAAGTGTAATGATAAACAAAATAAATACTTGATTTTAGATGACTTAAGGGAAACAAAAAAATTATTAATTAAAAATTATGGTTTTATTGTCCTCACATGTCATCTATCTTTATCCTTCAGTTTACCTGATATGGAGAGTAAAATATAATTAACTATTAAATCTTCATTTATGATTATACAGGGCTTAGTTACATATATGGCAGTACTTTTACTTTCATTACTTGTACCGCTGGTACAAGTAGAAAGTACGTACTTTTACTTGTACTTCGTTACTTTTTAAATTTAGTACTTTTACTTGTACATTCGTTACTTTTTTAAAGAAAAAGTACAAGTATTTGTAACGGAAATATCGAATGAAATCGTTACTTTTTTCTAAAACTCGGTAAGCTTTCTAAGAAAAAAATTAAATTAAAAAAACTGCTTATGTTTTTTTAATTTATAAAATTAATGAGCAATATATATACATTCATACCTAACTTCGTGTTTAAATACCTTCTGTTTCAACTTATACTGCACATTCAATTATTTTTTACTAGCTCAAAGATCACTAGCTCAAAGCTATCTGAAACCCCGTGTTTGCTTTGTTTATGTTTGTGCTTTTAAAACGCATTTCTAAAGAGTAAAACAATTTTAAATCAATGGTAATTTAAATAAATGAAAATAATAAACTAAAATTTAAAATCAATAGATAAAATTTCTTTTTCGTCAAATCCATAAAAAGTTTGATATTAAAATCATATATAATTTTAAAATTATATTATACGATTATATTATAAAATTATATTATAATATTCTTCCGAATTTAAAAATAAATTGATATCCATAACTTTCAAAACTAAAAATAAATAAATAAATAACAACAATTTTGCAAAAACATTAAAGAACATAAAAATATTATTCAATAAAATTTTAGGTTACTTTGAATTTTCGATTTCCTAGAAATGTACTTTTAAATCGCTACTTTTTTTGTTTAGTACTTGTACTTTTTACTCGTTACTTTTAAAAATGAGACCTTTTTACTCATTACTTTTTTTAAAAATACTTGTACTTTTACTCGTTACTTTTTAAAAGTAACATTGCCATGTAAGCTTAATTAGCAAACGTCCCTAACAATATCTTTTATGTATTTTAAAATAAAAAGCATCGGCAGTTTAATTTGTATCAGTACCTAATGCTAAACCTTTTAGAAAAATCCATTTTACAAACATTTCCCCCTTGCTAACTAATTGAAATTTCTGAATTGTTCTTAACATATGAGGCTAAAATTCTCTTGTCAAAATTTCATAACTTCACACACTCTTCCTTTATTGAGGTATTTGTAACTGTTTAACTGCTGTTTGCAAGTTCTGTTATTAACTGATAGGATTTCTATAACCTTTGACAGTTTTTTTCTTTTTAATTTTACTTAATGCAAAAAAATGTTTCTTTTTTCATACAGAGCTTTACACATGGTGCGTAGCATTTTTAAAAAGTGCTTAAAGGTGCTTATTTTCAATTTTTATTTTTTAAAAGCCCTTAACAGTGCTTTTTTCCTTGGGAATTATTTTGCATTTTGTTAATGTGTATAGTTCTTAAAACTATTTTATGGGTGCTTAAAAAGTGCTTTTTTTTGTTGAAAGTTTTGGCTATGCACCTTGTTTACTGCTACATAGATTCTTCACTCCCCAAGTGTGAATAATTTAAAATAATCTTTTATATCTTTTTTTATGTTTTTTTTTTAAATTTATCATTGAGATATTTTTATCAGTTAAATAATGTTGTTGATTTAAAATTATTAAGCTTCGGTTCAATTAGAGTTTTTTATTGATTTTTATGCAGGGTGCGTAGCTTTTTTAAAAAGTGCATAAAGGTGCTTATTTTCGTTTTTTAAAAGCCCTTAAAGGTGCTTTTTTCATTGGGTGTTTTTGAAAAGTGCTTAATTTTCCCTCTTTCAAAATTGAAAATTTTCTTTTACTATGTTGATTTTCGCTTCAAATTATGCAAATTATGCGTATTGTCAGTCCGTAGCGTATGAAAACGCCATTCGTTTTACACAATTCAAAATTTCATGATTTTTGAAAATTGTCAAAAACAATGCCAAAAAGTTTTTTTTTTGGACATGACGGTTAAAACAAGAAAAACTGTCAATTGTCAAAAATTTTCCAACCCTGCCTAATTAATGATATATTTTTAAAGTGATTAAAAATATTTTTTGGGTGCTTGAAAAGTGCTTAAAAGTTGCTTATTTTTTGTTGAATAATTTGGCTACGCAACTTGTTATAGATTAGCCAACATTTTTGATTTGCCGTCGTTTGTTTTATTTGTCTTGTTTATTTTATTTGCCTTGTTTATTTATTGCTGTCTTTTATTTGTTTCTATCAGTTGGCGAACATTGCTGACAGAACCATATTGGAAGCAGACAGTGATGGAGATCACATGATCTCATTTGAAGAGTTTTGTGCAACTTTGGAGAGAACAGACGTGGAAGAGAAAATGAGCATCAGATTTCTTCATTGATCTGAATCTTTGTTTTTCTACATTGAAATCATTTATTTTATATACACAGATGTAATCAAATTATGTATGGCTTAAAAAATCAGTATTTGTATAACACATTCCTATGCATAAATATATGTATATGAGATCTATAAAATTTGTCATCCTGTATATACAGAGTCTTCAAAATGCAAGTTAAAAGAGCTTTATTGAGTGAAAATGCTATGTTTCAAATAATGTCAATTTTCTTTACGGATACTTTTACTTTTATGTCACATTATTTTGCAGATATAATTTTAACTTTTTTTTTTGCTATTAATCTCTTGTTATGTGAATATATGAAATTAATGAGGAGTTTGCATTAATTGTTCTGTTTTTGTTCTATGCCAAGGAATTGCAAAAAAATTAATAAAAATCATTATGGATTATTTTTTGATCGATACTTGTTTTCTTTAAAAGTGTCAATTTCTATAAGATGTTTCTTGTGTTTCTTTCAAATATTTCAAACAATATAAATTTTCTTTAAGAATGCTCTTACTTTTAAATCATTTTATTCTACAGATGTGTATTTAAATTAAGTTTATTTTGTTTTTAATCTCTTTTTTAGATGAAGATATAAAAATCAATACTTATTTCCTTTAAAAAGTGTTGATTTCTCTAAGATATTTCTTGTTTCTTTTAATCCTTTTTTAGATGAAGATATAAAAATCTATACTTATTTCCTTAAAAAGTGTCGATTTCTTTTTTCCTCGTCTTTATTTTACTTTTAATTCCTTTTTAGATGAAGATATAAACATTGATACTTATTTTCTTTAAAAAGTGTTGATTTCTTAAAAGATATTTCTTGTTTCTTTTAATCCCTTTTTAGATGAAGATAGAGAAATCGATGCTTATTTACTTTAAAAGTGTTGATTTCTTTTAGATCTTGTTTTCCTTCAAATGTTTCAAGCACTATCAATTTTCTTTAAGAATGTTCTTTTAAATCATTTTATTCTATAATTTTGTAGAAATAAATTAAGTTTATTTTGCTTTTAATTCCGTTTTAGAAGAAGAAATAAAACTAATGTTTGTTTAAATGGTTTTGCTTTTTATTTTTGTTGTGTCGGCTAGTAACTGCAATTCTGAATTTCTGTCTGATCAATACTTGTCTTCTTTAATAGTATTAAGTTGCATTCTTTGAAAGAAATGTGTAAAAACTTAATCAGTATGCAATGCTGTCGCAAAATTAACAAAAGTTACGAAAAGCGGAGCTAAGTGTTTACTTTTGTATAGAAAGTGTTAAAAAAAAGGGTATTTATTATTCTATCACTGTAACAACTTTTAAATCCGGATTGTCAAAATTGTTCATTTTTCTTTCTACGTATGTTTTATTTAAAAATGTTAAATTGCTTTGTCTTTTTTTTTTCTATCAGACATATAGTGATTTAGAAGCTTAATTTGTTTTCGATTATTTGCCGAGTGCAGTTTTACAACTAAAATGAGTATAAATAGTCGCTTGATATTTGTATTTCATCGTCAAAAAGTTGCCTAAAAAAGCTTAATTGTGATGGATGTTAGATTCATAAAGTTATAATGTAAAAAGCTATTTGTTTATATTTTTATAGAGGCATTAAATGTGTTGTTACTATTGATAGAAATGGAAAGCTGTAATTGTAATTTCCATAGGGTGAAAATAACTTGCTAACTATTTTTTATCCTTTACTGATTGTAATGCTTTTAAATGCCTTCCTAAAAGACTTCAATTACCTTTTGATCTTTACCAAGGCTTAGAAGTGATTGAAAAAGGTCTTCAACTAGAACTTTATAAAATGTGCCTGTAAAATGTTTTTTTTTTTAATTTTTTTCCAATTCTTTCTTTTTGTGTTAATATTGATTGGTTCATTTTACAAATTTTAATAGTATTATGAGGCAGAGCAGAAATTTTGAGCTTGCTATTAGTTGCAAGAAATAGTTTTAAATTGTGGCAATTATTGTACGTGACACGACATGTCAGTTGTATTTCTTAGACCATACAATGCTACTAGTACCTTTACTCTTAAAATCTTTTAACACCTTATAAGTAATTTTAAGGAGTTAAAATAAGCTAGAAAAAAATCATTTAGATTATTTAATATTATTTAACACATGTTGTAAAATGTACCTGTATCACTTAGCAAATAGTAGATTTTTTTTTTGTTATAATGGTTGTTTTAATTAATAGTTTTCTCGTAGTTTGCTTTTGTAAGCAATATATTGAACTGTTTTATAATACACTAATTAAAGTTATTAATGCGGGGTGCGTAGCGTTTTTAAAAAAGTGCTTAAAGGTGCTAATTTTTTATTTAAGTAAAAGCCCTTAAAGGTGCTTTTTTTTATTCAGGGTTTGTAAAAAGAGCTTAATTTTCTATCTTTTAAAAAGAGATTTTTTCTTTGCCGTATCGATTGTCATTCTAAATTACAAAAAATGCATGATTTTCACGATTTTTTCTGCAATATTTATCAGAAAATATCACTGCATATATCCTAATTATGTTTTCTTTTTTGGAGAGTGATTCAAAATATTTTAGCTACGCATCTTGTAGTTGTTTAAATTAAATAAAATTAATAAATTAAAGAAATGCAATAGTTTATAGATAGAAGTAACTTTTGTAAAAGTATACTGTTGAAAAATGCAATAAAAAAAATCGTGTTTTCTTAAGTTCTGTTTCCATGAAAAGTATTAAAAAAATTTATAGCAACTAAAACAACTCTGAAATCTTTGTACGCGACTAATATGCTTTCCTTAATTAATGTAATTTCTTATTTTTTTATACAATTTATTGTAAGTGAAGAAAAAAAAATTAACTGAAAATGCCTTTAAATTGATTTGAAAGTAAAAATTGAAATTAACCTGAATGAGCTGTATCCATGTATCAATTTATAATTGCATCTTTAATATGTTATCTTTTTAAAACTTAGTTCTGATGGTTTCTGTTTTTATAATTTAATTTATCTTTATATTATAAGTATATGCTAAATTGCATTAAATTTTGTTGAGAAATTTTTAAAATATCAAATGCTTTTTTAAATGATATTATAGAAACAATGTACTATTACTACATGTAATTGCTTTTCTTTAAAAGAATGTTTAAATGTTGCGCTATGTTTTGATTTAAATGTTTGATGTATAGAAGTGCCGTCAAATTTAATTTGGCTAAATATATAAATGCAGACATTAACATTGTCAAAGGAAGTTGTACTGGGCAATTATTTTTATAATACCTATGAGTGTTTAATATTTGCTGAAATTTAATCAGTGTAGAAATTATATTGTGCTTTTAGTTGTAAATTTTGTTTAATATTGGTACCTGTGCATATTATTTACTTAGTCAAGTTTTTATAAAAATTCTATTGATATGTTACTTATGAAATAAAATCATCTAATGCTTTTACTTCACTAAAGAGTTTTTATTTTCTTAGCCTTAGTCTGTATAACATTTACTGGGTTTACATTTAAAAAAGAAAAAAAAAATAGAATTTTTTTACACTGTTATTTTGCCAATTATTATTTTGTTGTTTTAAGATTACTTTTAGTGCTTACAAAGCACAATTTTTTTATGGCCCTGTCGATGCTTGATTGAAACTTTTTTTTATTCGAGTTATGCATTGTTTTCTAATTTATTATACTCCAACACAAAGTAATATATTTTATGGTATGGTTATGGTTTAGTACTTTATGGTACTGGTATATTTTATGGACTTCCTCTCTAATTTTAGGGTAAAAATCTGTCTTTCAAAAAAAATTTTGTTGTTGTCTGATTTCATATCAAATGTGCGAATTCCAGTGAATTTTTCCATAAATTTTCAAGAAGCAGCAAAAAATGTAGATTTTTTTCTTTCTTAAACTGGCGCTTTAAAAAATCTGGCCAAAATGTTTTCTCCTTTAGGCCACTTTTTCTTAGACCACTTTTTATGTTGCTAACCCTCAATTATTAGTTTCATTAGACTTCCAGTAACTCAAATTCAATCTTAACATGGTTGAAAAGATTTCTACTTTCTCTTAATAAAAAAAAAATTTTTTTTTGACGGATTCGAAATGAATTTTTTTAAATTGTAATGATCTAAATCGGATTCAGGTATTTTAAACTGCATTGCTTAAGGAGGAACAACCGCAGTAAAAGTTTCAAAAGACTTGCGATTTTTGATAATTTATCCTTTTAAGATTATTGTACACAAAATATTGAACTGTTTTTCGTAAAAATGTAAAAGTAACAGCAATGTCAATCATGGCACGCGGTGTGGGATGCCTAATAAAATGTGCTTTCGCACTTAATTGATTAATAGATGTGCTCACTCATACATGGATTATTGATCACAAAATTTTAAATGCAATTTACTCGAAATGGCGTTTCTCTTACTTGCAGTAAATCCAACTAACACAATTTTCAACCAATTAGCTTCATGTTTTGACACTATGTTCACAATAAATATTGTTCTCTCTGCGGATAAAATTTTTTTAATGGGGTTGACTGATTTTGAGTAATCCACGGAATTGAAACATGTTTCAGGTCATTTTTTTTTTTTAGAATTTTTTTGTAAAAAATTACTTTTTTAAAAATCGTGTAAGTGTGACGAAAACTACGTTTAAGTTATAAATAATTTCAAAGATAAGATAAAAACATTTTACTATACATATATTTATTTTTAAGTTGTAATAATAATATAGATAAAAATTTATGTATAATTTTTGAAAATTTTGTATTTGCAACATGATAAAATGAAGATTCACAAATGTTCAGTGCACAAAATTAAAAATGAACCACAGAGTGTAACTTTTGATCTAATGATTGGATCTTTACGTATTAGGACTTGATGGTTCAAGGAGGTAACCTCAAATATGCTAATTAATTCGTGCATACAATATTTTAAGTTGCGTCATCAGACACATAAACGCACTTTCTCTGAATAAACATACTTTTTTTTCCAGATTTATGACCCCCAAAATATATTTTATAACCGTCGTTGAACAGCCGACCAAATTTTATGGGTTTACGACTACTAACGTTCAACTCTGTAGCCTGGTAATTTTGAACCAATCCAGGAGACAAGAGAAATCCTAGATCAATACCCCCAGAGGTATTGATTTGTTATGAGTACAGTCCGCAAAAAAAAAAGAAAAAAAAGATATCACCCTGAATAACTTTCGTTCTAATGATCGGATTTTCACGAACTAAAAGTCAATCTTAATGGTTCCCGGGGGTGACCTCAAATATGCTAATTAATTAGTGCTAACTATTAATTAAGTTACGAAATCAGACACAAAAACGTACTTTCTCTGAATAAACAT
>NC_092212.1:74620375-74678901 GCF_043381705.1 Parasteatoda tepidariorum
AAAATATGACTGAAAACGCAAAAAGCGAAATTAACATTAAGGGGCCCGAACTTTGAATCGCTCTCCTGACCAAACTATGGGGACCACATTTCCCAGATTGCGGCTACTCCCTATATTTTGAAGATGAAAAATCCAAATATGTAAAAAAAAATATATGTTTATTCAGAGAAAGTACGTTTTTGTGTCTGATTTCGTAACTTAATTAATAGTTAGCACAAATTAATTAGCATATTTGAGGTCACTCTCGGGAACCATTAAGATTGACACTTAGTTCGTGAAAATCCGATCATTAGAACGGAAGTTATTCAGGGTGATATCTTTTTTTTTTTTGCGGACTGTACATGGAGGACTTTGCGACTCGGCAGATTTAATGCGCATCAGTCACCATTTGCTACATGAGGAGTCTTCGGCTGGTTGGGATCGAACCCACGAACTCTTGGACATGGGCTCAGTGCCCCCAAAATATATTTTATTTTAATATTTTATAACCATTGTTGAATAACCAAGAGAATTTTATGGGTTTATGACTACTAATGTTTAACTCCGTTGCCTTATAATTCTGAACCCAATCAGAAGACAAGGGAACTCCTGAATCGAGTATTAGGAGAAATTTGCCTTCGTGGAGGACTTTTTGATGGAGCTAACCCGCATTTGCGTCACATGGAAGACCACGAGAGCCTCCCACGGTTAGCCTGACGGCAAGGGGAATCTAACCCGTGATCCGTCTACCACTGAGGATATTTCACTTGAGCGCTAAGATCGTTGCAAGCTGGATGCGGAATTTGCATCTATTGGGATTCGAACCCGGTTCACCTCATTGGAAGGTGAATGCTCTATCCCCTAAACCCTCGCGGCTCATCCCCAAAATATATTTCATATCCGTCGTTGAACAGCCGGTCCCATTTTGGGTTTACGACTACTAATGTTCAACTCCGTATCCTTGTAATTTTGAGCCAATCTAGAAGACAAGGAAACTCCTGGATCAGTACCCCCAGAGGTATTGATTTGCTATGGGAACATGAGTCGACAGATTTAGCGTGCATCAACCATCATTTACTACACGGGGAGTCTTCGGCCGACGGAGATAGAATCCACGAACTCTTGGGCAACTCCCTAACAACCAGGCTATCCCGGCCTTCCCCAAAATATTTTTATTTAATTTTAAAACCGTCGTTGAACAGCCGACCCAATTTTATGGGTTTACGACTACTGATGTTCAGCTCCGAAGCCTCGTAATTTTGAACCCAATCCAGAATACAAGGGAACTCCTGGATCGAGTATTGGCAAAAATTTGATTTCGTGGAGGACTCTTTGATGGAGCTAACCTACATTTGCGTTACATGGAGAGGAAGACCACGAGAACCTCCCGCGGTTAGGTTGACGGCATGGGTACTCTAACTCATGATCCGTCTACCACTGAGCACTGTTTCACGTCAGCACTGTGGTCGGTGCAAGCCGGATGCGGCGTTCGTATCAACTTGGGATTCGAAGCCGGTACGCAGCATAGGAAGACGAATGCTCTATCCCCTGAACTCGAAATATATTTTATATCCGTCGTTGAACAGTCGACCCAATTTTGAGTTTACTACTACTAAAGTTCAACTCCGTTTCCTTGTAATTTTGAACCAATCTAGAAGACAAGGAAATTCCTGGAGCAGTACCCCCAGAGATATTGATTTGTTATGAGAACATGGAGGACTTCGCGACTCCACAGATTTAACGTGCATCAGTCACCATTTAATACACGGGGAGTCTTCGGTCGGCTGGGATCTAACCCACGAACATTTGAACACGGTCCCAGTGGCGCCCGAAATATAGGGGTAATCGTAATCGTGGAAATATGGTAAGAACAGTGGTCCCAAAGTTTGTACTCTTAATGCTAATTTTACTTCATGCGTATTTCGCCATATCTCGAAATTTTTTTAAGCCAATTGAAAAATTTTTGCACGGAATTGCAAAATTTGTTTATTCAAAGATAATGCAAAAAGTTTATTATATATTATAAAAATGGGGAAAATGTTGAATTCTAAGACACAATTTCTAATATCATTTTAAAGGATGGCAAGATCCAAAATTTCCTCAAAGTCGGTAATAGTTCCTGAGTTTGAATCTTCACAAAATGCAAAAATAAATGAAAATAATGGAGCCAAATCTTTGAACAGGTTTCTGGCTTAATTATTTAGACCATAAGTCTCAAAGTGATACTATAATGCGAGGATATGCAATCACAATTTTGATTCTCAGAAGAGAGGATTGCTCCCTTACTTTGGCAGCTCGATGACCTTCGGATGAAGTTGAGCCCTTTACGATAGATAAAGAGGAACGATACCGTGCTCCCTTGGTCCTATTTAGGCTGATTAGAAAAAGTTTTTGCCCAATCACCACAACGCCATCTGCTCAATATCGTCATTAGAATGTTTGAAAGTTACTCTTTCAAGTTCCGCAGTGGACTTATCGTTAAGACGCGGTATCCAGCAAATCAACGAAGTTAAGCATTACTGCAGAGGTCAGTGTGCGGGAAATCGACAACTTTGATCAGCCGGCGGAGCGAGCGAAAGTAGGTGGTATTAGAACTCGTTAAAGTGTTCTACCGCACATCCTCGGGCTATTGAAGCAGAAGTGGCACCTCCTCCACAGAGGATCAAAATTGTGATGGCATGTCTTCGGATCCAAGACCATCACCAAAATCCCATTGTGTAGCTCTAGTGTTACGTAAACAAATTACAACAACACTGTTTACCAAAATCTGGCGAAACAAACAACTTTAAAAATTTATTGGCTCTTGTCCTGAAAATAAAAATGCCTCCACCTGTGTTAAATTTATTTGCTTTAGTTCAAATAAGCCTTTAAATAGTTTATTTTAAATTTATAAGTTAGTAAGTAGTTAAGCTGAACAAAGATAAGTCGTTTTAATCAATCAATCAATCCAATCAATAAAGCAATCAAGAACATACATAAGTCAAATAATGAAAATATTTTGTACTTGTGAATCTTAATTAAAATCACCGAGAAGCATACAATCTATCATCAGATTCTTTTTTTAGATTTTCTTTCCTATATAACCGTTTATTTATAATAAGGGGATATTATAATAATGATTGTAGAATAATGCTTTGCAAAAAAGGAAATTTAAAGTTTTTAAAAAATGCTTTAACCAGCTGTAATTGTAGAAACTTTCACCAATCATCTGCATTTAATCGTGGATTTTTTGAACAGTATCGTCGTGGAACAATTCCACCTGAAATTCATGACAAACCATGGCAAGAACATATAAAAGAAGGTCGCAAGATATTCGTTCAGGAGTGTAAACTTTGGGTTGATGAAGTTAAGGAAAAATTTCGTCAAGATCGGAAGCTTTATCAGCATGGCGATACAGATGTTTTCTTTAGGTTTGATAATAAAGTATGTATGTAGTTAAATATTCATAGTATTTATTGCATTTATGTTTCCCCATTCCATAATAAAATACTTATTAGGATCTATATTGCTGAAATGATATTTTTTATTTTAAAATATTTCCTTGCTAACAGTATTTATTTCTGTGCATTTGTATTGTTAGTATGAAAAGGCATTTTGTGTTGTTTATGATAAGATTTCCATACTAAATCAGTTGCCAAAATTTAGTGACAACTAGGCAGAAATTAATTAGAATAAAAATAAATTAATAAATAATTACAGAAGAGAGAATCTTGAAAATAATTATTTTTAGCCATTCCTAGACAATGCTTTATGTGAGGAGTGAGTTGTTATCGACAATGTCTTATATATTAGCGAATTGGAATTATATTTTTGTAGTGGTAGATACACTACTACAGTACTCCCCCACCAGAATTTTATCTGCGATAGAATTCGATGAATAGATACCACTAGTTAATTCGTTGCTGCTTTGTGAGAAGCCGGGAGAACTGTATTAAGATCAACATACTTTTTTGAGTGTTGATCGTGAGAGCTGTATTAAGTCCACGGTCGTGGTCGCTCCTGTTATGCCATTTAGCAGTCGTGTGTATACATTGTATGTAATCGAGAGTACTGTAGTGTATCTACCACTACAAAAATGTAATTGAAATTCTCTAGTATATAAGACATGTTAATTTGATTTTGTGGGGGGAGGGTACCTTTTCATAGATGACGGTTGACATAGTCGATTACTCCTCGCCCCACATTGGTGACTCATGTCTTATATATTAGAGAATTGGAATTACATTTTTGTAGTGGTAGATACACTACACTTTATAAAATTTTTTATTCCCTCTCCCTTAGTATTTGCTTTAACTTTTACTGGAGTAATTTATGTTTAAGGTTAAATTCTAATAAAATGATCTAACTTTGTGTTAGACAAAGTTTATGTTTTAATTCATTTTATAAAATTTTGAGCAGAATGCTTGAGGAACCCTTGTGTTGACCTCTAAAACTCAACCAAGAAATTTTTTCCAATTTTTCTATCCCAGAATTCAATTTTTACTTTACATTTAAAATTTTTTCCATTTTTTCGCATTTTAAGAAGGCTGTGAATTTGCCTTTTAAGAAAATTTTGAAAATAATCCTTTCCTGTTTTACATAAGCATTATTAATACCTTTCCCTTTTAGCATATCGCAAATCCTTTCCCCTTTGTCAGATATTAACATTATATGATTATAAAAGCAAAAAGCGTTGGGCTTGGGGCCCCCAATGATTAAGGGCCCCCTTAGAATAGATTTTTTGAAAATAAATTTTAAAAATTAAGAAAAACAATGATTTAAAAAAAAATCAATTTCAAATATGTTATGATTATTTTTTAGTTCTAATTTAACAAAATAAAGTAAAATTAAATTAATTATTATTTATTTTAATTTTTAGTATGCTTTTGTAAATGAAAGATATATAAATACTTTTATATTTGAATAAATAAAAAATATATTAGAAAAAAAAATTGTTCTAAGGGCCCCAAAAATTTGAATGGCCTAAGGTATGGAATGGTACGCTTAATCCATCACTGCGCTCTACCTAATTAAAAATAATGTTACATTGAATTTCAGCTTGCATTTTAAAAGCTTTATTTTATAATAAAATCATGTTTTTTAAAAAATATAATTTTCATCTAAGATTTTGTTTTTTGAATAATAATTTTTGTATTGGGAGATTAAGAAATTTTCTAATATGTAAAAATTTTATCATCTAGAAGTAAAAAATGTTTTTTTCTTGACTTTTCATTTGGGCTTCAAGATTTTTAATTGCAGCCTTATAACAGTGAAAAAAAAGCAAATATTTTAACAGCAATTGAAAATGCCATTTTATAAAAAGTGTTAAAAAAAACTGCAACATATTTACTAAAATCTCTTGAACTTAAAAAAAAGAAAAAGAAAATTGATAAAAAAAGTACATTAATTTTTAATAAAAATTTAATAATGAAAGTGTTTCAATTTTAATTTCAATGTTTTATGATTTTATTTACTCTTTTTTTTGGTTTTACTAAGTGTATCACAGTTTAATAACGTAAATCTGTTTATTTTAATTTTAGGAGTGTTTAAAAAAGTGGCGTGTTGGCTCTGACAAGATAAATAATGAGGGTTTTAGTGATTGTCATTTCACTATAAATGATAAAGGTAAAGGAGTTTTCTATGGTAATATTGACACCACTCCTCCGAAGGATGGAAAGAGTAGGTTTGCTGGCTATTGTGGCATCAAGTCTACTAGAAAAACGGTAAGAATTTCATCTAGTTCTTTATCTTTCTTTAAACTGCTCTAAAGGTTTTGTTTAATAAAAAAACTTGGGCCTCTAGTGAATACATATTTTTCTTTTGTGCTTGCAAGACTGTTATCATCTTTCGTACCTATTGAGGAAATTCATACATTAGTCGTGAGAGTAGTTGAAGTAATGATATTACCCTAGTGTTAATAATCATGAGAATAAAAAGCTAAATACTATTTTCATCGTTTGAGTTTTTATTATCTTCTACTTTTACAAATCCTCAAAGTAAATCTAAAGTTTGAATCCTAATTCTTTGATTCTGTGTATATTGTAAATCCAGAGCTCATTCTAGGCAGGGTAAACAGGGCGCAGCACCCTACTGCCCTTTTAGTCAAAAGAATCCACCCTGTTGCCCCTGAAGTAAATTAGTGCCCTGATATAATAGACTCCATACCCTTTTTGCGCTTTTTTCCCTCAACCCTTCTTTGTTTTTTCCCCAAACTCTACTATGGATTTCTTAAATTTTTGTTATTTTCAACTCTTTTTAATTAGTTTGTCATTGCTGTCAATACATCGATTTATTTTGGAAAGGAAAAATAGCCATCACACTCCCTTGTTGCACTTGTCCTTGAAAGTTTACAGTTACTTCCACTATCATTAAATCATAATTATTTAGAACGTGTAAAGACCATAGAAAGAAATTATTGCCTTTTTAGAATAATAATGCCCTTTTTTTAAACTTCTGCACCCTGCCCTTTTTTCTGCCTAGAATGAGCTCTGTGTAAATCAACATTAACACCGGGGCGTACACTATTACGATTTTTCTTTAATTATTACAAATTCATATTTAAGATTATGGATTGCAGTTTTATGGTTGAGTAATGAAAATTATGGTTTTTAAGAATATCCGTAATAATCTGTTTAAAATTAATTTATTCCTGGAAGTAGCAATGGTTATGAAATTTTGTTATTTGCAACCAATAAACAGTAATTTTTTCGTTCTTTTAACAATTTTAAGTACAAAAAAGACTTTCTAGAAACAAGAAATAAAAAAAGAAAAGAAATCTCATCTTTCCCTTTTTCAACAAACCTATTCTGAAACACAATCTTCTCTTCTAATAAAAAAGCAGTTTTTTAAAAATTTCTTTCAATTAAAATTTTTTTTGAAAAGCAATTTTAATGGTCTCTCCTAAAGGTTTTCTTCAACACAAAGTCTGTCCCGCAGTGGACTGATCGTTAGGACACGGTTCCCAGCAGATCACCGAAGTCAAGCATCACTGGCTGCGGCCAGTGTGCGGGTGGGTGACCACTTGGATCAGTCTGCGTAGGGACCGAGGGTGTGCGGTATTGGTCCTCGTTAAACTGTGCTACCGTAAAGTGCTCGACTTCCCGCGCAGGTCGTTGGGCTACCGAAGTGGGGGTGCCATCCTCTCCGCAGAGGATCAAAATTGTGATGGCATGTCTTCGGATCATCCTCCGGGATGTTTCCCAGACCGTCGCCAATAGCCCATTGTGCAGCTCTAGTGCGACGTAAATTAACAACAACAATAACAACAAATCAACACAAAGTCTATGGAAAAAAAAATCTGAGCCTCCCAAAAGTAGAAAATAAATGTTAGTGGTCTTTCTTGGAGGCTTAAAAAATATTGTTATTTCATGTCTTTAGAGATATTTTTAGTAGACAGAAGAAAAAATAAAATCTTCTTAAGACAATAAAATAATTTGGAATTTTTTTCACAGCTTAACATTTTTATATATACTGCTACTAACTATAATTATTATGAAATAATGTAAAATGTGATTGTAAAAACAATATGAGGTATTTTTCCTATCTTTTATAATTGCTATTTTAAAATCTGTTTGTAGATGAAAAGTGATTTTTTGTCTGAAAATATTAAATGCATTCTAGTAAAATAAATGCAATTTGGTACTCATGGATCATGATATTACACATCTAATATTTAAAAATTGTCTGTATAAAATGAAAGTCATCATTTCAATTAGTTTCTCTTATACTTTAATTTGAATGGTACATTTGTGGACGGTTTAAACTTTGATGTGTGCGACTTCTAACCAACACTATATGTATGAACGATTAGAAAAACTGCAATATCCTATTTATCATCTTGAAGAAGGCTCTTTTTTATTTTATTTTTATGATTTTAATAAAGTATCATGTCTCAATTAATCCTGTTACATCTCTCTTATAAATTTTTCTCAACATCTTACAAAACAATTGACTATTAATATTATATTATTTTCGTTTCAGAAATCCTTTATGCGGGAGGACTGTTATTTTTGGGATTGGTTTACTCATTTAGAATTGAGGGTAAAAGGTGATGGAAGAGGTTATGCTATTAATTTAGGCTTGGGACTGTATTATGATGTCACCTGGTTCTCTACATTTACTTATCCTATGTACACCCGTGGTGGTCCCTACTGGGAAACAATTAGAGTAAGAATAACTTACTATTTAAATTGTTAAAGTTTCAGTTGTATTTATGGCTCCTAAATAATAATGTTTAAATTATTAATTTGACAGTCAAATTTTGATTTTTCTGGTAAGCTGAAGGTACTTTTCAGAATTGAACATTTCAGATAATTAAGAAATTAATTGTATGAAAGATAAATTTCAACCTTAAGTATCTAAATGTTTATTTCTGTAATAATTGTATGCATTGAATTTCATTTATTTAGTTATAATCATTCAATCAAAATTTGTTTAAAATTTCCATCACTCGTGAATACATGCCACTTTTTAAAAATACATTTATGCTAAAGATAGTGTAGACATTATTACATTATGCTAACATGAATTTTTTATTTTGTTGAAATTTTTTTTTTATATGCTGTAATGTAGTTATCACCAGTTGGGATTGAACTACCAGCCTTTTGGTTAAGAGCTGAATGCACTACCCAATTTATTTTTGTAATAATTGTAAGCAATTAATCTCACTTATTTAGTTATGATCATTTAATCGAAGTATTCCAGTTCAATTATGTTAAAAATATGTTTATAGGAGAGTGTCATAGTGTCAGTAGCAGGATTTTAAAGGCATTTTTACTGCTCAGTCAGTGACATAGTATCTATCATAAAAGCATATCTTTTAAAAACTTGCCAAATTTTTATTTTCTCACCCATATAATAAAATAAACTATTTTTCTAGAATGAGAAAAGACAATGCAAACAATAAAATTTACAAAAACCCAAGATTTAAATTTTTTAAATTTGTTTATAAGTCTAACCCTCATCTTTTTATTTATTTAATCAAGAAATTAAAGTGAATGTTTTCTTATATAGATGCACTTTCTGAAGGTAGAAATACAAAAGAAGTTTGGTTTTTAGGCAAGAAAACATGAGTCTGAAATATTTTTGATTTGCAAAACTGTTAGATTTAATGCTATTATGCTGGTGCTTTTATTGAAAATAGTCCCACTTTTTCTTTTCTTTTCCATATTCTTAAGATTGATATCTGTTTCTTTAGAGTTTTTTTTTTTTTTTAAAAGTTCTCCTCAGTCCAATCAAAATTAATAGTATTCAGAGTCTCTGTAATTGTTATTGCATCTATCTAAATAATTAAAAATTCTTGTTTAATCTTTAGACAAAATAGTTTCGCCTAAGTTTTTCGTTATTCAGCTATAATGCTATGAAACGTACAACAAAATTTGTACTAATTATTTCGCACTCTGCAGGCCAGCCTTATATTTTTTATAACTCTTTATTCAGTATAGAGGTTCCCAGAGTGTAGCCTGTAGAATAAAACTGGCTCAGGAACAGCACCAAATTGGCTAAATTTAGCCGGTTCAACTTTGGCGTTACCTGTAACAGTTTATCTTAATTATATTTATAAATATGTAAGTTTTTCTTACAAAATAATAATTTAAAGAACCGCAACAACTGATTTATATAGAGCAAATGCAATTTTTTGTTAAATTAGGATTGAAACCAAATAGTATTTTGCTAAAAGGACATAAGTATGGGTTAATTTTTTCTTGTAATAACAAAATAAGATTATAAATTTCAATAAATCTGTAGTGCCATTATAACCTCTCATTCCTTTAGAAACATGACAATTTTTCTTAATTCTCTAAAGCTAGGGGGAAGACCCTTTTCACCTCTAAATAACACGTCTGATGGCTATGTCTTGACCCTTGGAACGTAGTGGAAGAGTCAGTGTCCATCTTGAGCTAGATAGTTTGGAGATTCCTGGTTATCTTTAATAGTTACATCCCCGGCTTGTTTGGATTATTAGTATACTATCATGTGTTAATATATTTGTATATCATTGTATATTAAATAAAGTAAAGTAATAATTAGAGCCCGGATTTTGATGACCTAAAAAATCTCAACTAATGCCCTTAAAAAGTGCAAAAAATGCCCTTAAAAAGGGCAAAAAATGCCCTTAAAAAGGGCAAAAAATGCCCTTAAAAGGGCAAAAATTGCACAAAAAATGCCTTAAATAAAGTAAAAATATTGAATTAAAAAATGTTTCGCTCTTTAAAATTATTATGAGTCATTTAAAAGATATAAAGCAATGCAAAACTTGTTTTACGTTCATTAAAGTTTGAAAAGTATGTTTTATATCCTAAAATAACAAAAAAAGGAAAATATTTTTCTTTTGTAGAGAAACTCTGAGGGATATAACAACTCCCATCTCATAATATTACTAAATATCAGAATTACATTGGATTATAAATTTTTTTTTGATAATTTGAAATGTAAACGAGCGTCTCTTGTCTGAAAGAAAATTTTCATTCCTGCAGAAGCTTCTTTCAACGTCTACTGATGTTATAAGTGTGTACTTGAAAAAGACGGTCTCACTTACTGACAATTCTTCTTCAATTTGAAAAGATTTTGCTTCACCTGTTAATATTCTGTAGATTTTCTTCATTGTTTGGAAGCCAGTGTAAGAATGAAAATTGGTAAAAAATAATAAAAATTGGAAAAAATTAACCAAAAAAATGCATTAAAATGCAAAATACGCCCCAATATTTAAAGAAAAATGCCCTATAAATCTAAAAAAATGCTCTAAAAGACAAAAAATGTCCAAAAATGCAAATGTCATCAAAATCCGGGCCTTAGTAATAATATATCTGTTCGGTATTAGATAATTATTACAATGATTATTGTATCTTGTATTTAACATCATACTATGTAATTTATTTTTTATCATGCTAAATATTACTTTCATTGATATAATTGTAACCATGAGCCTATTATGTATAAATATTAAAGTCTTTTTTTTCAACCAATTATTAATTTTATTAATGTTGTTTATTCTAGATACCATTTTCAAAATTTTTTATGCAATCTAAGGGTCGCATACAAGACAGACAGGAAAGGATTCCTCTCAATAAAGTCAACAGTGTTGGTATCACTGCTGCTACAGTACCTGGGCCGTTTCATTTAGAAATAGATTATATCGGATGCCATAAGGATGATTCTTTTAAAGAGAAATGTGCTTATGAAATGTATAAAATACCTAAAGAGCTTGTTACTGATTAATTAAATACTGTTTAGAAATGTATCTTGCATTTATTCATACAATTCTACAAGACATCAATTCACAAAATTATGATGACAATACAAGGTGAGTCTGAACAAGACAGTGAAATTACTGAGTGATAGAGCGTATCTACATGAGCAGTATTCGTCATAGAACGTATGATGGAACACAAGCAGTGAGAAATTTAAAGGTAGTTTTTCATTTTAAAGAATTGCAACAAGAATGGAAGAAAATGCTTCAGAAATTTTTTTATTCATGGGAATATGATTGATGTACAAAGAAATTGCAAAAAAGAAAAGATGTAAGTGATGTTTGAAGAATTGCTAAAAAGATCTTCCGCCAGCTGCAATGCAGGCTTCACATCTGTACTGTTGAGAGTGATATACATTTGTGATAACAATAAATTCTTTGGGCATCAATTAAATTGTTTTCTTTTGAGCAATTTCTTTGTAGATCAATCATATAAATAAAAAGCTTTTTGAAGCATCTTTTCCCATTCTACTCTTTATTCTTTAAATGAGTAAAAAGCTTTTTGAAGCATCTTTCCCCATTCTTGTGTTTATTCTGTAAATGTGTGAAAAGTTTTTTTAAAGCATCTTTTCCCATTCTTGTGTTTATTCTTTAAATGATTAAAAAGTTTTTTAAAGCATCTTTTCCCATTCTTGTGTTTATTCTTTAAATGCGTAAAAAGTTTTTTTAAAGCATCTTTTCCCATTCTTATGTTAATTCTTTAAATATGTAAAAAGTTTTTGAAGCATCTTTTCCCATTTTCGTGTTTATTCTTATAATGAGTAAAAAGTTCTTTGAAGCATCTTTTCCCATTTTTGTGTTTATTCTTATAATGAGTAAAAAGTTTTTTTGAAGCATCTTTTCCCAGTCTTGTGTTTATTCTTTAAATGTGACAGTGGAAAACTACCTTTGAACTTGTCATTGCCTGCATTCTGATTATAGATCCTATGACAAATATTACTCGAGTACATGAAATCTATCACCCATTAAAGTATTGCCGTCTTGTTCAGACTCACTCTATATCTATCTGAGGTAATATATTATTTATGAAACAATTAAAAACTTGTATATATCTTGTTAACCTATATTTTTTGAAATTAAAATATGCAGCGGGAAAAATTTAAGACAATTTAAAAAAATTTTCATAAATTTTTTTAATGCTATCAAACTCTAGGAAATCAAAATAAACATACCAAAAAATTAGAAATGTCTTAAAATTTAAATTTTTTAGCCTCTCACACTATTATATCAAAAAGCTAGCAATGGCTCATGTAAAGTTACTTATCTTGCTTATAAAAAATGATATATACTTTTTAATGTATATTGTTATACTAAGCAAAGTAAAAAAATAAAATGTTTAAATCAAAGCTTTTCTTTTAACTGAATTATTAAAAAAATAAATAAATAAAAGGCATTTAAAGTTAGTATTAGACTGTTATAAATAACTTTTTACTAACAAGCGTTATTTATACATTTAAGTGAAAATTTATATAATTAGGCTATTAATAAATACCTCACTTTCATGTGAAGATATATAAAATTTATTCTTAGTTTTTATACTATTTCTACAGTAGTTTAATTAAACATCTTATATAAAATTTTCACAAAATAATGTTTATCAGCAATGCTCCTATAAATATTTTATTAAATTCATAGTAAAACAACTTTTACCTTCTTAAACATGATAAAGTACTATTTATATATTAAATTGTAAAATATGATATTTAGATTTTGTTCCAAACACAATCTAGAAATTGTAATAGCGTTTTTTCTTCAAATATGTAGAAAGAGTATGATGAACAATATTATCCAAACAGAATTTATGAACTGTAGGTTACTAATTTTTTCTTTAAATTTCTCGAAACTGTGTAATGTGTGAAACATGTATTTTTGTTTGTTTTTGTTTTAGTAATGAAATCAGATTACTTTCAACAACCATTTAATATCCAATATTTTTAAACTTTTTGAAAAAAAAAACAAAAACATTTAAGTACAGTAATTTGTTGTAAAATACTTCCTAATACAAACAGTGGTAAGAAAAATAAATGCAAATCAACTAAGAAAAATAATGACTTTCAACAATAAAAATAAAGTACAATCCTTCAATTTTGTGCGCAAGGATGTTTCTCATTGTTCATCATAGTGTGGTATAATAAATAACAACCCGTAATTATCCTCTTTACTCCTTGAATCTAATAGTCATCATGTTGCTGTTGCCACTTTCACAAATGAAACCAAACTGGTTATAGAATTTCACCATTTTGTCCTTACAGTCAAGCGACATTTTATAGCATCCTATGTGTTCTGCTAGCAATCTTATTGTGATAACAACCCTAAAAAGAAAGAAAAATTTCGAATTTATCTATAAAAGTTCGCTATAACGAAAATTCTAATATCAAAAGGAATTGTTTTTACTGCATCATTATAAACAAAATTATTTTATAATAAAACAGCAAAAAAATTTTTTTAAAAGATTAAATAGACATATTTATCTCTTTTCCTTTTATTCTGAATAACTAATTCGATTTAGCTGTATCGTAATTAGAGAGGGCTGCTTTTTTTTTTTTACAGATTGTAGATCAGTAGTTTAAGCAAGATGCAAGAAAAAATTAAATGAAATGCAATAGTTTTGAATATTGATTCCAATAGTAAGCTGTTAAGAGAAATAAGGTTGCACTGTAGGTACGTGGTCAAAAAATTTTTTTAATTAATTTTTTTGAAGTGTGTAACAGGCTTCGTCAAAACAGCACATTTTTTTGTAAGAAGATAACTCTGTTGTTGGTTGCCCACACATAACTTCATAATCAAAAAGATTAAACATAATGATGAATTGATGCTTCTTTATTCTTTTTCTATATTGATACCAGAAACTAATAAAAATATCTTCCAATTTGTATTTTTTGAAATAATATTGCTTGACTTAAGCAATCGAAAAAAAATAAAGGTTTCTAAAAAAAAAAGAATCTCTCTCAAAAAATTGTTGCAATAATGGAGACTAATAACTTTTAGCAAGTAATTAACATAAAATTTTTGTTTCTTTAACATAATAATCTTGTCAATGTCTTGGAAACGTGTTATAATAGCGGACTTATTGTAATATGTTGTACTCTATACATCTAGCCTATACTGTATGGAGAAAAAAAACTTATATTTTGTTTATAGAGACATTTAAACGTTTCAAGGTATAATACCATGTTTGTATATTAACTTTCTGATCATCAATCAGGGCTTTTTCAAAATTTTAAATTACCGACTTCCTAAATCAAAAAACCAGTTTTGCTATGTTGTTCAAAGGAAAATGTGTGAAGTTAGGAAATATCAATACAATTTTGCACAAGGTGGAGTTGAAGGGTTAACTGATTACACTACTGATCTTACTTGGTTCTTTGCTAATATTTCGATGAACTGATATTTTAATGCTATAAAAGGAAAGTTAAATATGAAATGAAAGGAGTTCTTTAAATGGTCATCAGCTGTATTGCAAAATATACTACCACAGTTATACAAACAGGACTGCTAACTTTCTATGTTTTTTGGGAAAACTATTTTCAAGTGGCAGATAAGTTTATGTTTTAATGTATGATTCTTTTGATTTGTAAATTTGATTCAAAATTGCTTTCCACACCACTATATGTGAATGATTGAAAAGCCACATGTCCAGCTCACTTGTGGTGAGGCTTTTAAAATAGTAGTGCAAAATTACCAAAAATTCAGCAAACTTCAGTTTTTAACTGTTTACCACTTCATAAAATATTTTGAAAAAAGCGTACTAGTAGGCAACTTTGTACATGCTTAAAATTTTTTGTATGAGTTACTATGATGTGATCACACTGCTCTGAATTAAAAAAAAATATTTTCCTGAAATAATTTAATGCCATCCAAAGTTTAGGTATATCATATCATAACAGACATTGTAAAAGACAACATTTTACTCAACTTTAACATTTTGTTACTTTAAATTAAAATCTTAGATTTTGACAGTTTATTGCAGAAATGTTATTTTCTTCCTCATTAAAAATAAAAGATTTAATGAAGTTTAAAAAAATAGTAATTACTATAATCTTAATTTCTCTCTCTTTTTCCTTCTTGGTAAAAAATAAATTTTTTCCAGACTAAATTAAATAAATTTCATTTGTTATATTGGGTTAATTTTTTTCAGCCAAATTATTCTTGTTACCTTAATTGTTTAAAGAAATCATAATTAATTTTTTTATTAAGAGACTATTAACATTAGTAATTAGTGTACATAAGGCATTAGAAATTTCAATGGGTTTGTTATTTTAGATTGCAGTATAGGCTTTTCTTTGCTCTTATGCCACCGTGCCAATCAATTATAGCTATTCAAAATTATATACTTATTTTGCCGAATCGATTAGGTAAAGATTAAATAGACAATAAATTAGAAATTATAGTATACTTACAACTTATCAAATATATTAAAGTTTGGTAGTAAGAAATTAGTGTGATCAATTTTATTCCCTCTCCACTTCGATATATATACTTAAAATTCTAATTTTTTTAATAAATTTTAATTTTTAATGAAATGGCAGCATAAATATAAGTTTTAAATATAATCAATCTATTTTTTAAATCTGTTAAATCGTTTAATATAGAATGCAATGAATTAAAAATTGCTGCATACTTACAATTTACCCAATTGTTTGCCTCTATAGTCATTACTGATTACAACATCTTCTAATCTTCCTCTCTATAAAAACATTTTTTTTAATGAAATATAAATTTTTTAAAAAAGTACTTCGGTTTTAACAACATAAGTATGATTAAAAATGAGATAATGAATATACTAGCACACTGAAAAAAATAAGTTATTGAAATACAGGAAGTAAAAATAGATAAAAACAAAATATATATGAATTAAAAATATATAAATCCGTATTTTAGATTGTGAAGATTTCTCTAATTGTGATTCAGAAAAATGTATTGGTATTTTTTGATATTCTGAATCTGATGTGGCTTTGAATTTTTCTATTCTTAGATATTCATTATGAATTACAGCAGTTCAACAGAATCCGAAAAACTTATTTGTATATTTTAATATTCTGAACCTGATGTGGCTTTGAATTTTTCTATCCTTTGATATTCATTATGAACTATAGCAGTTCAACAGAATCCGAAAAATGCAACTGTATATTTTAATATTCTGAACCTGGTGTGGCTTTGAATTTTTCTATTCTTTGATATTCTTAATGAATAGTTCAATTATTTTTTTTCAAATTTCATTAAGTTATTTTCATTCTTTTAATAAATTATACTGGTGATTTAGGTAAGCATTAATTATTCGTAATTCCATTTAAAAATGTTTAAACTCAAATACAGTATATTATATTTTAAGACAATTCCATCATTTGGGAATGTCCTATTTGCAGACTTTAAAAAAGCTTACATCTACATGCTTTTAAAGCCAGCTAATACGACAATAATAAAAAGTGGAATTACCTTTTAATGAAGCATACAAGTAGAAATGTTAATTTATAATTGCAAATAATATTTAACTATGCTTTTGTTTAATTTTTTATATTACCTTTTCACTATAAATATGAATACATACCAAACCAGCAGAGTGTATAAATTTCCTTTCAACAAATAATGTAGCAGTGCCTATAATCTGGTTCGTAGTTAAATCTTCTATAACAGTAATGAAATATCTATTTTTTGCAGACTTCATTTCTTGGAATGTTTCTGTTAAATATAAAGATACAAATTAAACAGCAAGTATATCACGATATTCACAATGAGCTTTGCTATAAAGAGTAGTTGAACTAGAAAACTATTGGATCATTTTGAATTTAAGTAATTTATGGAAGCAATTACCAGTGCTCTCCCTACGCGTTATTAGATGGGCCACCCACCCTGCCTGCCCTTGGATCCCTATAAATGCTCCCTTTTTGCACTTTTAGTAAAAATAAGCAGCCATCCCATAAAAACGACATTCAATGACGGAATTTATATAATTTATTATTTATTGTAAGACAAATTGGTAAAATTTTATTCACGAAAAATGTTGAAATATATATATATATACAGTGGAACCTGTAAAAGTGACCACCTTGGTAAAGTGAGCACATGAGTAAGGTGACCATTTTCTACAAGTTTTATTTAAAGAGTCCTCTTTTAAGAATCTTCATAAATTGACCACCCCTATATAGTGACCATTTCACTTGGTCCTGAGGGTGGTCAGTTTAGACAGGTTCCACTGTATACATATATATATATATACACAGATTTTTTGAAAATTAAAAAAATGCTAAAATAGATAAATTTCTAATAACCTTTTAATTTCAAATAAAGCTTTTTTTTCTTAATAAGAAAGCAAAATTTGTTTGATATGATAAACAAATGACCTGCATGACAAAGTTATGCCTAATTAAATCAGTTGAAAAATCATAAGAGCAATAAAGTTTTTAGCAAAACTTTGCTTGTTTGTTTTTTTTTTTTTTTTTTAAAAATAGCGCAAAAATTTTAATTTTTTGGCCTGAGAAAATAATTACAACATTTTCTCACAAAATACCTATTATAGATAAAGTACAAAATACAAAAATATCTAAAAAAAAAACAATGAAATTTTTTTTATTTTTATAATAGCTTAAATTAATTGGTAAAAAAGTAAAAATTTCTACATTGAATATTTTTATAACTTAATCTTAAAGTTTTAAACATACCTTTGAATGTTTGTTCAGACACCTCTCCTACTCTTGTAAGTTGAGCTAATAAATCTAAATAACCTAAGAAAAAAAATATTTTAAGTAATACTTTTTCTTAATAACATCTAAGATCTATTTCAACTGTTTATTTTATTTCTTGCTAATTTATTATTATTTTTTATGTTTTGCAACAGCACTTGATTAAACAATATTGGTCTCATGCATCAAAGACACATATGAATGGAGCATAAAAATAAAACAATAAAAAAAATATTTAAAAAATGTAGAATCTATTTTTAATAACATACATAAAATAGATTTTTTTTCAAAAAATATTTTGTATCTGAAAACTGAACTGTTTTTAGGTATTTCATTAATATCCTTATTGCAATAACCAATTTTATAACAATTTCAACCAGTGTTAAAAGAATGAAAACAAATAATATAAAAGAAGACTTATTTTTTGACTTATCATTTTTTAAAATAAAAAAAAAAACATTACAGTAACACAAATATTTTTCCTACAGTTACATAAAAATTGTAAAGCATATTTTTAGAAGTGCTAAGATAGGTGAATTATATAAAACATGACATAAGACATGTATTTTTAGTAATACAGAAAATATAATGCAGTATCTATTTTACATATTTTTTAAAAGTGTAGACATATAACGACATGAAAACCTACAGTTTAGCAAAGAGAGAATTCTGGTACACATCAAAGCAGTTTCTTAACAATGACATTTTATTCAATATTTATAAAATAAATAAGAAAAATTACCTTTATTATAATCATTTAGACAAAGAGGTCTTAGTATTAAATTTTCTCCAGGGTTTAATATAGAAATAGGAGGATTGAAATTCACGTAGTTTTTCTTGTAGTCTAATTTTTTCAAAATTTCAGGTGGGTAGATATAATCGTCATCAACATTGCACTGTAATAGCAAATATTAAAATATTAGTATTTATAAAAGTGAGTATATATAAATATAAAAGTAAGATATAAATAAAAATGAATTAAAAACAAATGAAATTTTTTGCGTACATTTTCTTCGTAATTGTTAGAATTCATAGCTTTTCTTAACAAGAAATTTTACTTCCAATGACTTATCCCTAAGGCATAAATCTCAATTCACTCCAATAAAATGTTGTTTCAAGGATTTATTGACAGCATTCCGGAATCGTCTGCTTACGTTCGGTAATAGATAGTTGCCATACACTTGGAATACAACTTTTAGTTTCAGTTTCTTATCATTTAATTTTATAAACATGACGAAAACTGGATACTTTATCCATAAAAGCTGAAAAAAGTATTCATTTTAAGTGAGTAAATCTTTTTTATTTTGTTTGTTCTAATAATAAGCCCGTAATTCACATCGAAGTGTAGTCGAGAATAATCTTGATCGTAACCGTGGTAATTAAGTTTACAGTCAAATAATTTTATTTAACTGTTTTCGTAACCATAAATTGTCGCGGATTTTAATAACGGTGTTTACTTTTCTTTTACGGAGTGTCTATTGCACCGATTATCGGCGCAGTAAAATTCATTTTGCTATCTTACCGATCAAATTTTTAACCAATCATAGAGCGTATCTGNATCTAAACGGCAAAATTTTATTTAAACTAATTGCGACGTTTATGTAATATGGCCTCTCGTTTTAATAGTTCATCAAACGAGTTTGTTGAAAAATTAGTGAGCCATATTCTGAAGAAACCTCCTGAATCTGTCAAACGTGAGACCATACATGCATCGGAACTTTTAAGTTGCTCTCTGAATAATCACGATATTGATGAATCTTCAGTATCTGACAAAATTAAGAAAAAATTTATGATCGAAAATAAAATTGAAAATGCTTTAAAATTTGAAAAGCTCCATCACAGTATACGAAAAAGTAAAATTTTAAAAAATAGGGAGAATGTCCTCAATTTTTTATATTGTTTGTACGGTTCTGATCAAGAAAAGACCAAGTCGGAGAATAATATCTCAAAACCTGGTCTTACAGACTTCGATTTAGGATTGAACCCACGTGATTTGGTAAAAAGAATCAACAGACCTCATTCATACACTCCAGATTTAAATGATTATTTTAAAAATCACAATACAGATAACTTAATGTCAGATCTTCTATTTCATCCGTGTGCCAATAAGTCTAACTTTAAACCACAAACTGATATGTCACATACTAGAGTTGCGTCATTATTCTCCAATTTGGATAAACAAAGTTCTCTTCCTAACATTGGGAAGCCTGATCCGTTGATAGAAAGAGCTTTGACAGCTAGATCTGATGACTCAAATTTAGGATCTATTGCTTGTAGTTTGTCTAATTTAAAACCGTTGCTGCATGATGTTTTGTATGCAATGCAAGGGTTGAGAGGAGAAATAATTCATTGGGAACCGGAAAAGAAAGATTTTCGGGTAACTTTCAAGGAAGACTTTCCAAATCCGGTTAAGCGGATCACTTTGAGATTTTTGGAGCTGGGGTGGATGTATTGCCAGGTCGACGATTATTGTAAACATCCTAATAATGAAAAATCATCTGGTCTAATTTCTCAAAGTTTTGTTGCAGCATTGAAGTCTAAGTTGGTTGAGTATTACAAACTAATAGCTGAACTTGAATCCTTGCTAACTCAAGAAGTTGCTTTAAATCAAACTTACACTAACTCCAACAGCTTAACTTTGCATAGATTATCAGTGTGGATATTTGAACCTCATACACAGCTTAAAATTCTTACATCTGTCGTGGAAGCATGTAGAAAGAAAAAAGGAGGCGAATTAGCCTCCGTTTTATATTCTCATTTACAGCATGGGGATCAATTCGTACGATCTCTTATACAGAATTTACTGTGCGACGTAACTCGACCACTATTTAAGATGTTAAGTAATTGGATATATTGTGGAGAATTAGAAGACACTTTTGGTGAGTTTTTTGTGGCAGCTAACGTTGCAGTACCAGATGCAAATCTTTGGCAGGATAAATACTATCTGAACAAAGCCATGATTCCATCTTTTATTACAATGGATCAAGCTAGAAAGATCCTCTCTACCGGAAAAGCAATTAACTTTTTACATCAAGTGTGCCAAGATAATACTTTCGTCAGAGATGAAAATCGAAAAATTAAGGCTCTGGAACTTTTGAGTACGGAATCTTTGTTCTCTCAAGAGAAAGACGCAAATTTTGAAAACATTTTGGAGAAGAATTACGTTAAAACCAGTAAAACCGTTCTTCAGGTATTGCACGATAAATACGACTTGATGGATCATTTGCTCGCTATGAGAAACTACTTTTTGCTAGGACAAGGTGATTTTATTAGACATCTAATGGATCTTTTAGACAATGATCTCGCTAAACCGGGAAAAAATTTGTATATTCATAACTTAACTGGAATATTAGAAAGCGCCATTCGTGCTACTAACGCCCAGTTTCATAATCCGGAAGTGCTTCAACGTCTGGATGTGAGGTTGCTGAAAGTCGATGTCGGTGATGTGGGTTGGGATGTATTTTGCCTCGATTACCACGTCGATGGTCCTATTGGTACGGTTTTTACCGCCAACTCAATGAATTCATATCATAGGTTGTTTAATACTCTCTGGAGAGCTAAAAGAATGGAATATATTCTTAGCAAAATATCTCACTCACGCTCTTCCTATCTTAAGTGCCAAGCTCGAGTACCTGAAATAACTCCGGTATTGTATCAGTGCCATATTATTCTATCGCAAATGGTGCATTTTGTGCAACAAATGCAATATTACATGGCATTTGAAGTAATGGAGTGCTGCTGGGCCGATTTATTGTTGAAGATATCATCAGCTCAAGATTTAGACCAGGTTATAGCCGCTCACGAAAATTTTCTCGATATGTTGCTATCTCGGGCGCTCCTCGATGAGGACTCCTTCATCCTCAGGACTCAGTTGAAGTCTATTTATGATCAAATTATTGCTTTTGATCAAATTCAAGAAAAGTTTTGGGATAAAGTGAATTTAGTTATTCAAAAGTTGAATGAAATGGATGAATTAGTTCAAATGAAAACTTCTAAAGATGAATGGGGTATTACTGAAAAACAAAAAAAAGAATATACAGAACCCCTTCATGCATTGATCGAGCGTATTCCTGATACCAAAAGGCAGTTGAAAATTTTATCTAGCAAATACGAGGAGTTTGTACAGAAATTTTTGATCATGCTGAACGACCAAGACGATCCGAATCTTCGGTTTTTGAGCTTTAGGCTGGATTTTAATGAACACTTCAAACGCAAAAACAGGCGGCTGCAGTCTTCCTTAACCTACCAAAATCGCAGAAAATCTATAAAATAATGTCCTTTTTTTTGTAGTTTTGTAAAAACATGTTCATTTTCTTTCAGGCATTCTATTAACTGTTGTGCAATTAAACCGCAATTGATGTTAATTAAATGTGTACAGATATGAATTATTTTCATTGAAATTTTGTAAATATGTAAAATAAGTTAAGTAGCAATCTTTTTTTATTTGCTTCCGCTTTATATGTATAGCATTGTAAAATGTCTACTTACTACAAAATTGTATATTCACTGTAACAAGTTGTATCACAGACTTGGAGTGTTAATTGCATTTACTAAAATATTTGTTACGTATTTATATTAAAATATTTATCCTTGTGTAATATATGTCATGTATATTTGTAAGATATGTATTTCATGCTATTTGCAAAACTAGTTCTTTTAGTTTAAAATGTTTACTAAACATCAATACCTTTTTTTAGAATGTTTAATTTTAATGATTTGATTGATTGTTGTTTTTAAAAGAAAATTGTTTGTCCTTTTTATAATAATTATGTAGTGTGATTAATTAAGTTCTGTTATATTAAGAAAATATTGTATTGTTTAATTGTCCTTTTAACGTTAGTGTTACACTAGTTTCTTGAGTTATTTGAAGTAGAAATGCTTCTTTCATGTAAAAAAATTTATACTTCATTGCAAATCTAGTTGTTGGAGAGTTAATATAGTTTATGCATTAAATTGTTATCTGAAAGATGTTGACAAATAAAAATTAATTATTGATAATTAAAACAAAAGACTTAGCTTAAAATATCTTATACAACATTAATAATTATGATATTTAAATTACAAGTTTAATAATACAAAAAGCACTACATATTCTGCCAGATTCTGCATTTGAATTGAAAAAAAAAATTAGTTTAAATTTTTTTTTTTAATTTAAATTTTTTTATAATTTCTTTGCTTTAAAAATGTGAATTTTTATTTAATTGAATGAAAATAAAGGATGCACAGTCTTGTAGTTGATGTAATTTCTATTTATTTATTTTATTTGTATGCTCTTATGTCTCCAGAACAGCTTATGCAGTTCATTTTATATGGTTTGCAAACTAAGTTCTGAGCTTGCTCTTAACCATTTTATCTTTTGTTGGATACATCAGCATTTATTCCTCTAAAAGCTGGGCTATCTGGAATACATAACAGGAAAGTTCATGTAACCTGAATTTTCTGAAATTTATTAATTTTTTCTTCTAAAGACTAATTGAAATGCAAAGTAAAATACAGATAAATTCTTGATAAATACCCCATCTCCTTTAACTTCACTAAATTAAAATTAAGTATTTAGTCTACCACTCGGTTTTTTTTTATTTTTATCTTTATTAATTAATGTAACTACCATTTTAATTTTTCTAAATATATTTATATATCATGGTGCGTTGTGTTTTTAAAAAGTGCTTAATTTTCCCTTTTTGAAAATGAGATTTTTTTTTCTTTACCATGTCGATTTTTACCACGTATTATGCAAAAGCATGCTTTTCACATTGTTCTATTCAACGTTTTCACAATTCATTAAACCACAATCTGTTTTGGCATTCCGTCGGTTCATAGTGTATGAAAGCTCCAATAATTTTACATGTTTGATAAAATACTTGTATTTTGCTTGTTCCTAGACTGAGCTGGGTTCGGTGAGATTAGTGCACTCTCATGTGCAGCTCTGCTGCATTTTGCAAGATTATTCTCAAATTCAGGCTTCATTTTCCGCCCTATGATATCGAACCGAAGTCTTTGAAAATTATTTAGCATTTTGTTAATGTATATAGTGCTTAAAAATATTTTGTGAGTGCTTAAAAGGTACTTATTTCTTGTTGAAAGATTTGGCTATGCACCCTGTATATTTATTTTTTTCCTGAAAATTAGGTAATATTAAAAATGTAGGTTTTTGGTGTTTTAGTCTTCAGAATTTGCAGACTCCCTTACATTCTGATTGGCCAAATTTTTAGTGTACTAAATTTTAATTTTGTTAGAAGCTTTTCTAGTTCAGTATTGCTTACATATATTTTTTGGTAGATAATTTCATCTTTCTCCTATCTTGCCTTCAGTGGGAAGGGTAATCAACTAAGTAGCAAAAAATCAAGATACTGGATTTGTAGATTGAACGGAAGTATATTTTGTCTAAGCTAAGAACTCCTCCTGCCACAAAGTCTGAGGCCGCCTGGTGCTATGGAAGCAAGAACGGCGCATTTTAGGGAGGGTATCTTCTCTCTAGCTAGGATGAACACAATAGATTGAAGAAAGAGATTCCCTTTCTCTCGCCAGCTAACCTGAGCCGAAACCACTCCAAATCAGCGACCCCTACTTCAAATAGTCATATCTCGTTACCATAATTACTGCCAGAGGTCCAGATGAATGTCTGGGAGAGTTCTTATTCTAGACAAACTATAAGATGATTGTTCATTTTCAAATCTAGGTGCACAATGCAGAAAAACCTAATTCTACTGCAGATAGTTTTTGTTAAACTATTATGTGTCTTAAACAAAAGAAAACTTTTGACTTGACTTAGTCATGAGATAACTAAAAAAATAGTTCTTTTATTTAAAGGCTACATTACTGTTCAGCAAAAAATTATTTTTTGTAATTTAAATGAAAGTAATCAATTAGACATGTTTTTTTAAAATTTTTTTTTACTGAAAATAAATTTTAAAAGTGACATTAAAAAAAGTTCTGATTTATAGATAAATAATTACAAGCTGTTCTGTGTAGCGTACTAGGAATAAAGCTTAACTGGTGCTTGGTACTTATGACAATCTCCATTTCCATCATACTCGGGTTGGTTTAAAATAAAAGACTGGATGTTAAGGGGAATAGGTCAATTTGACAGAGGAGTCTATATTATCACATTTAAATTAAATTATTTTTCTCATTAAATTAGATATTTTCCCATTTAAAACTTATATTTAATTTTTCACAAAACGATCAAATTTATTACACTTATTCCCTGTAGCAGAAACCCTACAGCACAGCAGAAGGCATTGCTGATTATTACAGACTTAGGGTGTGTAGGATTTTTAAAAAGTGTTAATTTTTGATTTACATTTTATAAAGGCCCCTAAAGATGCTTTTTTTTATTCAGGGTTTGTTAAAAATGCTTTATTTTCTATCTTTTAAAAAGAGATTTTTTCTTTGCCGTGTAGATTGTCGTCCTAAATTACAAAAAATACATGATTTTCACAATTTTCTCTGCAATACTCATTAGAAACTAGTTATTTTATCATGATTATGTGAAGTTTGTGAAAATGTTTTTGAATTTTATTGATTTTATGTTCAAAAATTAAGAACTTTAATCAAAAGAAAAAAATATTTTTTATCACTGCACAGATCCTAATTAGGATTTTTTTTTTTTGGAAAGTGTTTAAAAATATTTTTTGAGTACTTAAAAGGTGCTTATTTTTTGTTGAAAAATCTGGCTATGCAGCCTGAGACTGCAGATAGTTTTTAATATAAGTTTTGATTTTAAAAAGAAAACAAATGGTGGGGAGTTACTGAAATTTTCTTTTAGAACACCGTGAAAAACAAAAACATATTTTTTTTTTCTGTTACTTGGGATTTATACTGTATTTTTTTTTTCAGTATCATATAAAATATAACTAAAATGTTAACAACAAAGTATTTATGTAAAAGAATTTTTAAAGACCTTATGTTAGCAAAATTTGATAAATGCATGTTTGATTAAGCTGAATTTTTGCAATAATTTCTGTCTGACTGCAACGATACTGCATACAAATTTATATTTATGAAAATAGTGCTGCAGATTCACTTCATTAATTTTGGTACCGGGCTCTTACTTTTGATGCAATCCTCCCACTCTGTAGTTTCTCCCAACTGTGACCATTTATAGAAGAAAAAATCTTCCATACTTCTTAAATGCCCTAAAATAACCTCTTTGCTAAATTATTCTCTATACATTTTCTTTTCTAAGGAAATGCTGGCAAGATAGTAATTTCAGTATTTTAATCTTAAGTAAAACATAATTTTTTCTATACAAGAAATGTCCTTTAATAAGTCAAATATTTCCCATTCTGTTCAATCGCCATCTTTATGGTCACTCAGTGTTCCCGTGCTTATAGTAGAACTTCTGGTTCTTATCAGTTCAAAAGTTAACCAAATCTGTTTTGAGGTTATTGTTATTACTGGTGTTCATGCCAGCAATTGAAATTTAGTTGTACAATAAGACTACATGCCTTCCAAGTCTCCTGTTTTTTTAACAAAGACTCCTGTATTTTACGACTATCTCCTGTTCATCTGTTTATTCTCAATTTTCTCTGTATTTGTTAAAGAAATTAATAAAAAAAAATTCTTTTGGCGATAAAATATATCTGCTGATGGCAAAAATACTTCTCCTATTCCTCAACAGATGGTGCTATTGCCAGTACTGCAGAATGTTGAGTGTTAAAAGTTGAAGTATTCCTCGATGGCAAATTTTTCCCTATACTTGATACAGGAGTTCCCTTGTCTTCTGTAGTAAATTACAAGGCTACATAGTTGAACATTAGTAGTCGTAAACCCAATAATTGGATTGGTTGTTCAATGATGGTTATAAAATAAAAGTTTAAGTAATTATAAATATTGGTTTAAAACATCTTTAGATTAAGATTTATATACATATTTTTTACTTCGTTAAATGTAATCTCTTATATTATTTCAAATTTTGAATTACTCTTTTTGACTTACATGATTATGCATGATGTATCAAAACTTTACTCGTAGCGCCTAAAAAATGTTGCTAGTAAAATCTCCGTTATTTTATTTCTCCAATGTTGGCAGGTCTACATTCATAAACTTAACATGGTAGCATGACTTGAGAAAAAAAATTTGAGCCTAACAATTACATAGTTTATGTTTTGTACACATCAAAAATTATTAAATGCTACCTATAACACCCTAATACTAATAGGGTTCATTACCCCATGTTTATTAAAAATAAGTATTTATGAAAATTAAGTAAAAAAAAGCTAAAATTATATTTGCAAATAAATTCAACATAAAGATTAAAATGATGAGACCAAATAAACAAAAACAGAGAAAGTAAGAGCTGACAAAATATTATAATTAATTATCTAAAAATTTTAAATAAAGTCAATTTTAAAAGAAAAAAAAAATTGTTTTATAGATGAACAATTATGCTGTTGGTTCACAAATGCAAAGCACAGCACATGTAAATTGGAAATTTTAACATTTAAATTGAAACATTTTTATAGCAGATACTTTCATCAAATCCATTTGAATTCCATACCACAGGTAGAAAAATAAAATTAGAGAAATTTTTTTTTTTTAAATGCACAGAATACGGTGTAAGAAACTAATTTTCAGTACTATATAGTAAAATCATAACATATTTAAAGATGTCAAATTTGATGCCCATGTGTATAGTTTCAGTGACTTTTGCAGAACATTTGGCTGCAATTGCCGCCATACTGGCATGAACACTAGTTATTACTAAAATATTTACGATTTAAATTTTTTTTTTTTTGAATTTTAAAGTGATTTAATAAGAAAACCATTTTTAACTGAACCTGAAGTTGGACATTTTAGACAAGCTCCACAGTATATGTTACGAAGAGCAAAGCAATTTAATTTTTCAAGATAAGAAATATTTATAAAATAAAAGAAGAAAATACTAAGATTAAAGTCTGTAATTATGTTATCTATAAATCAATCCTTTCTGACAATTTCTCTTTTTTTAAAATATTCTCAGAATATTTTAAAAATCATTTTCTCTTTATAGAAAAATATTCTCAGCTTATGCATCAATATAAGATTACAATAATATGTTTGCTTGCTTTTATTTTGAGAAAAAAGAATCGAAAAAGAAGGTGGAAAAATGTAAAAATAAATTATTTATTGTTCATTGGCAAAGATATATTTAATGAATCAAAATTATGAAAATAAAATTCATTTTTACTTAATGATGATTAATAAATACACAAATTAATTTAAATCATAAATATTTCATACAAATTTTTTGAAATTTTCAATCTTACAAGTCATTTTTTGTAACAATATGGTGAGAAATAGAAAAAATTGCATACATTAAATTATTGGCATTTCATTTCAATTTTTTGAAATTTCAAATCTTACACGTCCTTTTTTTAAAAATAAAATCAACAAAAATAAAACTGATATTTTTTAAAATTACAATAAGTAATCACATTCACAGTATCCAGGTCCACTTACTGGTTCAACTTTTATACCGCGCCTAAAAAATGAGAAAAAAATTGCAATTTAATAATTAGCTGAAAGTAAAATATGTGCATGTATGAAATCAATTAATTCAATATTAAAATAAAATATTTAAAAGCAATTATAAAAAACATTACTAATGAGTAATTTGATGAACAAAGTTCTTATAAAACATGGTAATGTTTAAATCAACAGAGCAGGTAAAAATATATTTTGAATATTATCTTAAACATATGCTTTAAAATCTGTAATAATTTAGACTTAAAGGTAGTTTAAATTATAAAAGAAATCATGAAAATATCTGCTTTACTTCACAGGAAGGAAAAACTTTAAATTCCTACTCTTTATAATTTGATCTTAAAAGGTTATTTTTCATTAAATTTTGTAGCAATTTCATATAGTAACTTAAAGACTAACTAACATAAATATGGAATTTCAAGTAAAGGCTATAAAAAAAAAATAAAAACCAAATATTGTATCTTAGAAACATAAATCATATAAATTAAGGAAAATTAAAAGTAAATATTTTTTATGAGAATTCATCGAATTATTTCATTTTTTAAAATATCATAGTTATGAAAAAATGAAATAATATAAGTTGAATAAGTTTTTGTAAAAAATGAATTTAAATTAGTAAATAACTAATATTGTACCTCAACATTCTGCAACGTTGTTCTTCCAATCTTGGAATAGCAGCATTAATATCAGTCACAGATATATTACTCCATAATCTCTCAGCTACAGCAGCAGCTCGGGGCCTACAATAAAGTTTGATAGTAGTGATATTTAGTTTGCCCTTAATGGGATTTACGAAATCCCTAATAATATTAAGTTAAAATACTTTTGGGATTAAGATTGTGGTTTATAAAAAGAAATTCACATAAATTGTTAATTAGTTTTATTGGCCGGGATAACCAGGTTGGCAGGGAGCTGGGCTCACTTTTGTCAGAATTGGATTTCGAATCCAGCAGGTTTAGTTAACTCTTTATACAGTTTACGAAATCCCTAATAGTGTTATGTTAAAATATTTTTTGGATTAAGATTGGTTTATAAAAAGAAATTCATATAAATTGCTAATTAATTTGATTGGCGAGGATAGCCTGGTTGACAAGGTGCTGGACTCACTATCGTTAGAAAGGAAGTTCATATCCATTCGACCGAAGACTCCCTGTTCTATAAATGGTGACTGTAGTGCATTAAATCTGTCGGTTCACAAAGTCCTCCATTTTCCCATAACAAATTATTCCTCTCGGGGTACTGAATTGGAAATTGATTGTTCTTCGGTTCAGGTCAAAATTATGATCTGTGGATGAATGAATGAATGTGTTTGCCCTATAAACGGGTGGAACTTATGTGTGCAGCATAAGTTGAATTCTTGGTTATAGAGTGGCGCCACTGGAAAACAAGAACAACCACACGACCTCTGCCGTAATGGCCGATGACAACAATAACATTAATTTGATTTTTAGAACCCGCACAAATCATAAGTAGGAAAATAATCGTCAACAACTTTTAAAAATTAATGTAATTGGTTTGAAGTGTTCTTCCCATGGCTTTATAAAGAATTAATAACATTTTGTTAAGATAGTAAGAAATATTTCACACAAGAAATGAAAGCAATTAAAATTTCTTCAATAAGTAAATTGCCAATGCTGTTTATTAAAAACTCTTATAGATATATATTATTGAGAACTTTCTTCTCTCTTCTCAAACTATTAAAGTAAGGCATTAAGTGTAACATGCTACAGACTATTGTAAGTTAGAGGGGTCAAGGTGGGTGATTTTATAAACAGTGGTACGATGATGGCAATGTAGTCAACATTGTACACCCACCTTTATTTCCCGGACAAGTTGGTACCTATTGATCTGAAGCTGGGCAAGCCACTGTCCTGGATCAAACCCCAGGTCTGCACAATGATATTTCAGAGCCTTAACAACTCAGCCATTTTAACTTATCTTGGGTTGTAGGTCCATGTTTTATTTCTGTTTTATTGTTTTTACCAAACTGTTAAAGATAGAGTGTCACCTTTCATACAGCACTTTTAAGAGTCTTAGTTTCTTGGATTTTGAGAAACGGCACATATTAAATCTATAATTTACTTTCATTTTTGTTAAAATTGGATATCTTATTTCTTATTATTTTGTCAAAATTACATAAATTAAATCTTATTTCTTAACCATAAGTTAAGCTAAGCAAACACAATCATACTTTTAAAAAAGCAAAACCAGACCAGAGTATAATATGAATAACTTTTCAGAAATTCATTATGTTCATTCAGTTTTATGTACAAATAATCATGAATCCATATAAAAACATAATTCAGTTTTAATCAATAAAATTTGGAGATAAATAAAAGATTGAAGTATTGATAATTCTGTATTAACACTGGAAAAACTGAAATACCTGTATTGTCTAAAAGCAGTCAAAATGACTGCATTGTGAAAGAATAACTAATGTATAAAGAAATTTGCTTAAAATTAATTTTTAATATTTTTGATATTATTTTCAGTTATAAAACAAATTATTAGTAAATATCACCAATTAAAATAATTATAAAAGTCATAAAATTCTAAGAAATTGTGCCATTATAAACATCATTGTTTATCTAATTGAAATTAAAAAGCAGTCAAAATGACTTCTTTGGGCAATCTAGTGTTAAATAAGTGATAATCTGGAAAATTTAAAATCATATTTAAAAATTCTAACTAATTTATGCAAAAAGTAATTATTTGTTCAAAGCATTTTTTTTTTATAAAATAAACATATTTTTAAAAATTTAGCTGATTAAAAATAAAATTTTAAATCCACTCTTTTCTTTTTCCAAAAAAAAAGTTTATGTATAAGAGTATACAAGCGTATAAGTAATATACAAGTGTATATTTTTAAAAGTGTACATATTAAGAAAAAAATTTACCAAATAAAAATACAAAAGTAAAAGTTAGTTATTAGAAAATTATAACACATTAAAACGTTAGTATAAATTCAGGAAAACTATTTTGAAGTTAAAAAATTAGTAAAAAAGTATACACATTATCAGATTAAAATATAAAACTGTTACCAACCAAGTTCGACTGATCACATTTGATCCATCTACATATTCTCCCCACATACAGGCTTCGCCTCCAATAACAAGATTTTTCTGATCTCCACTGCCTAAAAATATATAAAGAACCATAAATATTGAACCATAAAATAAAGTTAACCATAAATATTGACGAGAATGAACATTACGTAAACAGCAACGTTGGTAAACATGCAGCGAATTGGATTTTTTTAACTTCTAACATTTAAAGCTCTGATAAAATATATTAACCCTGCTGAAAATTATCCAAAAACAAAATATTAAAATTTAAGTCATTAATATTTGTAAATTAAAATGGCTAAAATTTTAGGATAAATATTACAAACTAATCGGGTAATAAATAAATTCATTTTTGTTTTTATTCTGACTCAACATCCTTTTGAATTATCAACATCTTTATGTTTGCTAGATATCAAATTTAAGAAATAAAAATGTAAATTAGAAGCCATAAAAAAAAAAAATTATTTTTTAAAATTTCTCTTGATGAAACAAGTCTTTCTTCATTATTTATTTACACAAGTTATTTATTTAATAAGTTTTATAATTACTAGAGTATATAAAAGTGTATAGTTGAATTACGAAATAAAACAGCAAATTATTTTATGTACAGCTAATGGAAAGTTAAAATTTATAAGTTCCCAGTCACTTTTATTCATCATTACACACACTGTCTCTTTTTTTAATACACTGTTTTGAACATCAAATAATACTCTTTATACATTACCCCATCTCATTGTTTTTCTGGAAAAAATTTCAATATCAACGAAATCAGACTTAAGAATTTATTTACAAATAATACTGAATAAAAATATACTGAACAAAATATACTGAATAATTTTGACTTAAATCTATATATTTTTTAAATATCAGGTGATTCAAATCAATTGATTTAAATCATTCCCTAACCCAGGTATACAGTAAAACCTTAATTATAAAAAGAGATTGTAGCTTAACTGGGATAAAAAAAATTCATTTATAATGAATAATGAATTGAAAAACCATGAAAATATTGTGTCCTTTATTATTATTTGTTTTTAAACACACATATAAACAATCTTCAAATTCATGCATTTGAACTGTGTTGTTTTCAGTTCTAGATAGAGGTGGAAATTAAAGTGATCTGAGATATTAATCTCAGATATTAAAATATTATGATCTCAGATATATATCTCAGACGATCTCAGATATTAAAATATTAGATCATTTGAGATATATTAATATATCTAAAATAATCTAATAAGTGATCTGAGATCACTATTCTGAGTCATATTTTCGTCATAACTATTTTATGTGTTCTGTTTACATGATTTATGAATCCCATTTGTGTGTCAAGTTGCAGCACGTGAATATTTTGAAACATATATGTTAATTCATTTTGAGATATTTTAAGAGAAGTATTTATATTGTCATTATACTAAATTCCACTCCTGTTCTAGATTTTGCAGATGTTAATCATACATTTAGTTTCCCCTCAATAATGGGAAATCTAAAAAATAAGCTTTAAATATTTTTGGTAGATGAATTTCTACATCGTTATCGATTTAAATTTAGTTGAATTAAAAATAAATGAATAAAAAAAAAATTAAGAACAGAAATAATTTTTTAAATGAAAGAAATTTTTGTTAATTTTTATCTTAAAACACTTGAGTTTTGAAAATGTGTACAGGGCATCTGCTACATTGTAGATTTTCAAATTCATAACTTTCCATAACTAATTCCAAGAATTTTTCATGACTAAATGAAGTTACTATTTTGTCCGACAAAAACACAACAATAAATTTAAAAAAGCATTATAATAACATAAATTGAAATGATAGGTATAGCCAAAACTGTTATATTCTGCATCTTTACATTTATAGATTTTAAATTTAAAAAACAAAGTGAAGAAAGAGTTGAAGCAATAAAATAGCTGAAAAAAATACAAAAGCAAATAATTTTTTTCCCCTTCTTTTCTGCAGAGTTATATTCTAAAGATAATTTTGTTGCTCATTGGAGAGGAAAGAAATACACCTGATTTTTCTGTTCTCATTTAGGAATAAAAAAAAAATTCGCAAATGACTGGCTTGCTTCAGCTAGAATTTTAAATTTATAAAACAAAAATAAAAACGGAAATTCTGAGATCACAGAAGTTTAAGAGATAATTCGCTCTTGAAATTACTTTTTTCTTTCATTTTTTGAAAGAACACCATAATTTTTAAAGAACATGATAAAAACATTTTACATATTAATAAAATATGACTATGAGTGAGGATTTTGCAACAAATTCAGATACTCGGAACACCATGAAAAAGGGGGGGGGGGGTAAATTCCTTTTTAAAAACTAGATTTTTCGGTTACCTAAATTCATGACTTTCCATGATTTTTTTTAAAAAAAGTTAAAATCATGACATCTTATGACAAATTTTGTTCCATACCGAAATTCATGACTTTTCATGACTTTCCAGGTGCACAGATACCTTGTGTGTATCATAAATTTTTCGATTTTGAAATTTAGATAGCTGAGACGCCCATGCATTATAGATATGGGCAAGCACCATATTTTAAATATTAAAATGAAACTGATATTGACACAACTGAGTATTAGTTACAAAAACTTGATACTTTTTGTATCCAATACATATGAAAATAAATTTACATTTCAATTAATAGCAATGATGAGAAATTATAAATTAAAACTGCCATGGATTTTATTAAATATAATTTTATTCACTTATAATGTATATTTAGGAATAATTTTTGCCTTAAAATAAAATGGAGATTGATCTAAATCGAATAAACTACAAATATTTTGTTAAAAAAATCATATATAACTTGTATTTATTATACTACCCTTGAAGTCATGAGGACCACATTGATAATAGGTATCTCAAACTTGCCAACCTTGAAAATTAGACACCTGAGATCTGCCGTGCAATTAAAAAATCATTGTAAGTGACAAAAAATTCAAAATTGAGGTTTTTATATATTTGGCATCTTTACATGCTAAGCTACATATTGCAAAAAATACTTTCTCAAAAAGAAATTTTGTTTTATTAGTTATTTGAAATTTATTTAAGCATTCATATCAATAGCAATAGAAGGAAAATAGTTGCCAAGTCACTTTTCTCGGAATCAATCATGAAACACTTTCGTTGTTTTCTCAATTGCACGGTAGAGATGCCCATGTATAATAGATATACCATTTTTTTAGGCGTTAAAAACAAAATAATACAATTGAGTAACAGCTACAAAAACCTGATACTTTTTGGATCCAATATAACTTTAAATCCTAAATAAAAGTGAGGATAAAAAATTACAAATTAAAACCGTTATCGTTTTTATTACATTTTTAATTTATTATAATGTAGAATTAGAAATAATTCTTTTCTTAAAATAAAATGTCAGTTGATCTTAATCGAATGAAACTGCAAATATTTTGTTAAAAAAACATATGTGTTACCTTTGAAGTCATGAGGATCACATTGATAATATGCATGCCAATCATTTCCATAGGATATGTAATTTAAATACCAGCAGGATGAAAGAATTGCATTATATCCAGCACCAGTTACATTAGCCAATTCAGATTTATAACCATCCTTCCAAACGTGAACAACTGTATCTTTTTTAATCTATGGTCAAAAACAATAATAGTTAGAAAGAAAAAAAATTTTTTTTTAACATAAAATATTTATAGTGGTTGATTGTTAATTAATATTCAACCTTTTCTTGTCTCTAGAAAAAAAAAGAGAAATAATTTCTTGATTTAAATAAAGATAAAAAAAAAAACACAGTGAATAACTGTATCTATTTTAATCTACAGTCAAAAACAATAATATTTTGAAGAAAAAAAATTTAACGTAAAATACCTATAGTGGTTGACTGTTAAATAATATTCAATCTTTTGTTGTCTTCAGAAAAAAGAGAAATAATTTCTTGATTTAAATAAAGATGAAAAAAAGAAAAGACAGTGAACTAAGTTTGGTTTTTGTTATTTAGAAATTAATTATATTCCTATAATGGTACTATTAATATTTGAAATAATTATTCCATAATTTCACATTATGGTTTAATCTTGTATACCTTTAATAAATATTTTCGACAATTATTGACTGTGATAAATAATAATTTAAAAACGACATATTTTGTTTGAAATTTTCAGTGAACAAGAGTGACAATCTTTTCATTTACTAAATTAGTTTTAGAGATGGGACAAAGCAAAATATGAAAAAGTTAAATTAACATTACGCCAACTTGGCTAACTGACAAAGTCATTGCACTGCAGGTTGCTTGAATGTTCGTAGGATACATTGAAATTAATTGGAAATTTAGAGTTTCAGCTCCAGTTCCATGATGACAGGTAAAGCAAAATAAATTTTTTAGACAATTATTATGTGGTTTTCATTTAACTTTTTTCCATTAAACTTTTATTGAAATTTTTACAATAACCATATTTATAACTATAATTTTTTAAAAAATTTTCTGTAAAGAAAAAAAAAACATATTCCCTACATAGGTGTTTGCTTTTTACTTAAAAATTAATATAACATGTCTCTAACCTTGACACCATTGTCAAAGACTTCTTGCCAAACAACATAGCTTTTATTCAGCGCCTTAACAATATCCAGCAAGCTGTAGAAAATTTAAAAAAACAAAACAAAAAAAAACACAATTTTAATAATACAACTTATATCGATAATGGATTTAATTTTATAGTTAACAAAAATGTAAAAAATTACTTTTGCATGTAATATTCCTCCAGTTTAGCATAAGTAGATATATTATGAGCTTTCATAAATGATCTGATTCCAGGATTTGATTGCCTAAATGATATCAAAATCTGTCTTAGTAGTCATACAGTAAAAGAAGAAAAATTAAAAAGTTATTTTGTCATAAGATAATTTTTTAAGGAATTGAATAAATGATCTTAAAACATTAAAATAATTTCAAACAATAATCTATCACATTTATTGTTTTAAAATAAATAACAAATTAAAAGATAGAAAGTTTCTATTGAACACTTAATAAAGGAGAATTTAAAACATAAATAAAAAAATATATAAATCTTTTATGTTTTCAAACACGTTTTAAAAAGAAATTTTTACTAAAAATATTAGTAAATAAGAAGACAAGTAAGAATCAATTAGATCTGGTCTGTTGATATAAAAATTTCATTATTAGCCTTAATCAACCAGAGTATTTTAATATTTCATAAAATTATAGTGTGTTTTCGAATGAAACTTGCTTTATCTCTCGAGATTATTAGAAAATTTTACATCATTCAAGATAGCAAAAAAGTAAGTAAGTTTTGTTACACAGAGCCAGTAAATTTTCCTGCAAATCTCTGAAATTTTTGAGTTGTAAACATTCGTTTAGCTGCAGATTAGCAGTTCATAGTTTTTATGTGACACCAGAGTCCTTACTTTGGTAAAAAATTCTGCTTATCAATATTAAAAATAATTCTGTAAGAAAAAACAAATGATTGCAGATACATAGTCAAGTACACAGGTTGACATAGACTAAATCTCCATTTCCACCCCAAGACTAACAGAATTTTTTTCAACTTTTTACATACATCAATATTACTCGCATGCCCTTAATTAGGGCGGGGCGAGATACAAATAAACAATACATAAATATTTGTAATAATTTAGTGCACCTCGCTAGGCTTTGTATCAATTACACACCCATTATTTAAATCAGCTTTTCATAATAAATGAACAAAATAGTTAAAATAAGAAATCTAAATACAAAAATTTTTTCCTACAGCATTAAAAATTTGGGGAAAAAAAGAAAAGAAAAACTTTTCAAAAAAGAGCAAAGCTATTTAAAGAAAAATGCTATAAGAAAAAGTTCAATAAATTTTGAAAAGATAAGAAATTTCCAGCCCATATTCACCAGCACTTAAAGCTAACTTCATCTCCTCCCAAATGCACATAATTTTCAGGAAAAACAGTTCCTATCTCAGAGAAGAGTGATTTTAAGAACACATAAACATCATGATTGGATGGATCTAAGGGACCATAATTTCCATTCCATTGGGATCCAGTGTAACATTTAGTCAGTATATCAGGTCGGCCATTTCCCCAAGACATAGTATGTCCTAAAATAATTACCACGGCCATTAGAACAATTAATTAGTAGCATACAACATGAAAAAACATATATAAAATGGAAGCAAAACATTCCCTTCATCAGTGTTTTTACTTTTATTACAATTTTTTCATAGATAAAAAAATATTATTGAATTAACATAATTTTGTCTAGGTTAAAAAATTATCCATAGATAATAAAAAAATTTTAGATAAAAAAGAAGAAACATTTTTACTGTTTTTAAAAAAAAACTGATAATATAAACTGTGATGCCATTACATTTTTCCTAACTTTTAAAAATTTATTAAATTTGATAAATTAAAATAAAAAAAAATTATAACATATTTTTTTCTGCATCCAGCCAGGATATATATGACGCCGTTATAAGGCCTTAAGTATTACCTATCTTTTAAATTTCCGTTATTTCATAAATTTAATCATTCCTAATCCCTTTTTAAATAAATAAATCACTTAATTATTATTAATACAATCTTATAATGAGAGATGGCAAATATTTCTATTCTCAGGGGCTATTTTTTTCTTTCATGCAAGCATATAACTAATTATTACTCAATGTCACGACAACTGAACACAAATATCTATTTTAAACCTTTCTTTCTTCTATTACATTAAACATTAGCCTATCAGGTTTACTTTAATTTCCAACATACTATTTGGACTCAAATCTTCAGCCAAATTACTTAAATATTAACATGAAATATGCAAATATTGGTTGAACAGACATTTCTATTGTAAGTTTCCCTTTTCAAAATGTCTCTATAATCTCTTCTGTACTACAAAGCGTTGCTCAAATACTATTTTTAACTTGGCATTTGATTCGGTAGGTTCTGGGCAATTCCTGGTTCCTGTCCTATCCTTAATCACATTATACAAAATTTATTATTATTACTTGATATGTCACTTGGATAACATTCTTTTCATTTTGCACCTCGAGGTCTGTAAAAATATAAAAATTTTATCCTGCTTTCACTATTTACTTCAATTAGACCATCTACACTCCAAACCGTACCATATTTCGATAATATAAAAATTTTTTAATAAAAAAAAAAATTATTTGGTTCTGAATAACATTTGCATTGTCGATTCAGCACTGTTTTAATCTTAAAGTTTATAAGAAAACTCATGTCATTTGCAATAAAAATAAATATCAAACATTAATTAGTGTAATAAAATATCAAAAAGTTTAATTTCAGATTGTTATGGATATTAAAATTTTATAATTACTTACCAGGAGAATCAAACTCAGCAACAACTCTAATACCTCTTAGTCTAGCATATTCAATAATTTGGGCAATTTCTTTTTGAGAATAAGTATGAGTTTTAGGATTAAATGAACCCTGTTGAAATGAAAAGAGTGTGAAAAACATTGATTTTTTTATAAAAAATATCAAGAGAAAACTGAATGAAAAATTAAGATAAAAATAATATGTATTTATAATAATTACTAAGGTTCTAATCTAGCAATATAGGAATTTATTATAAATAGTAGAGGTATTAATTTTAATATTAAAAATTATCATATAGCATTGGAAAATTTTTTGCATAACATTACACATAAATAATGTTGAATAAGTTTATTGTCATTCATGCAGTCTGATGGCTTTAAATCATAAAATAAATATTTCGTGAGAAAATAAATAAAAACAAGAGTTTATAGCACATAATATAAATTATCTAAAATATTTTTAATAACTACTTTTCAAAGATGTGGAAGTTTAAAGACATAGACTTAACTATTTCAATTTATATAATTTCTTTACTGTTTAGTAAATTGTAGTACCATTTTCTCACAGTAGAAGATGTATATAACATAATTCTATAAGTCTAATTTCTCTATAAATGACACAAATTAGCAATTCAGAAATTTCTATAACCAAGCAACAATTATAAACTTTATATATTATTTGCCAAGAGGTTAAAATTTTAAAAGATAAGCAAACCAAAATCGATTAATTTGTATATAACACAATTCTATAAGTCTAATTTCTCTATAAACGACACAAATTAGCAATTCAGAAATTTCTAAAACTAAGCAACAATTATAAACTTTATATATTATTTGTCTTATTATTTGCTAAGAGGTTAAAATTTTAAAAGATAAGCAAACCAAAATCGATCAATTTGTCTAGTTCTAATGGAGCAGAAAACTTTAATTTTTTCCGTAAATAATAAATACTTAAATGCATATTTTGGCCGGGATAGCCTGGTTAAAAAGGCGCTGGACTCGCAATTGTGAGTATGGGAGTTCTAATTCAGCTGGCCGAAGACTCCCCATGTAGTTAATGGTGACTGGTGCACATTAAATCTGTCGGGTCAAAAAGTCCTCCAAGTTCCCATAACAAATTAAACCTCTGGGGGTACTGAATTGGAGATTCATCGTTCTTTGGTTCAGGTCAAAATTAGGACCTGCGGATGAATGAATGGATGCATGAATGGGTCCGTCCTATAAAGGGGTGTGACATATGGGTGTGGAAGAAGTAAAATTCTTGGCCATAGACGACGTCTTTGAAAACCAAGAACTATCACACCCCTTGCCTCAACGGTCTACGACAACAACAACAAGTGCATATTTTGTGCTTTTAAGTATTTGTATCTAAAATTTTTTAATAACATTTTAAGATTGATCTGTTTCAGACAAATATTGCCATATTCAGTAGGTAATTTTAAAGTTAAAATCCATATAATACAAAATTCCTTAATACGCAAAGCTGCAGCTTTTAAGGCTTGAGTTATAAAAGATCTTCGACTGCATATGCAAACATACGTTACAACAGAAATTTTTTTTTAAGGCATGGAGCAATCATTAAATGAGATATTTAAGTGTTATAAAGTGATAAGCAAAGGACAGTAATTATATCAAAAATAACAAAGTTATATGAAATCCATAAATTACTTTTTCACTTAATTCAGGGAATGTTTTGCTGACGTAGGGAAACGACTGATCATCCACAATATGCCAATGAAATACATTCATTTTGACACTGGCCATAGCATCCTATAATAAAGAACAATGCATTAAATGGAAGCAGTATTTAATTGCAGTGAACTAAAACAGTAATTTTCAAAACAACTGCATAAACACATAATATAAATTGTTTGGCCTTTTAAAGGCATGTTTAAGTTATTTATATGAAATAGTGATAAGAGTTAAATCACTTAATTATGTAAAAAAATGTTGTTACAGTACAGAACCCGTTATCCGGAAATCAGAAAACCGGAAAACCAAAAAACCGGAATGAAATTCAACAAATTTTTCTGCAATTTATAAAAAAAAATTTTTTTTCTCTCATAAGATTTTAGGATTTTTCTTCCTTTTTTGAAAGATGTTTACCTTACCATCATTTCAGAAATAATCATTAGTGTATTACCTCATTGTTTTTTCTTATTTTTAAGATTATTTACAAATATATATATTTTAGTTGGGTTTAACACTAAAAAAACGGCTTTTGTAGCGATTCAGAAAACCGGAAAAATCAGTTATCCGGAATAGCGATAGTCCCGATCATTCAGGATAATCGGTTCTCTACTGTATTATAAAATTAATGAATACATTTTTTACAATTGCTTCTTTGAAAAACTTTTTCTATTTGCTGCAGAAATCTAGTTAGAGGGCATGTTACTCAGGAAATAAAATGTTATATCTAAACATGTCATATTATTTTATGGATTCTATGTTATGATTCATATACAGGATTCCCGTTATCAATAAAAATTGCATTAGTAATTAGCGCATTCATCTTTTGTATTTAGATAGGAGTAACTTTTAAGAACATGTTTATTGATGGAAAGAGAAATTGAAAATGTAGGCTACCAGATTTAAGAGGTGAAGAGCTATTTGTATTTAAGGCAATCATATGCAGGATTTCCATTATAAATAAAAATTGTATCAGTGATTAGCACATTCATCTTTTGTAATTAGATATGAATAATTTTCAAGAACATATTTATTGATGGAAAAAGAAATTGAGAATGTAGGTTACAAGAGTAAAAAGGCAAAAACTATTTATATTTAAGGTAATGGAAGTAACAATGGAAAAAATACATCTTTGGTGCAATTAACAGATAAATAGAAGTTGATCAGAGTTCTTTTTCTTCCAAATATAATATTACACTTAAAAAGTAATATTTCATCTGAAGATATGAGATGACTTTTAAGAACATGTTTATTGATAGAAAAAGAAATTGAAAATGTAGGCTACCAGATTAAAGAGGTGAAGAGCTATGTGTAGTTAAGGCAATCATATACAGGATTTCCATTATAAATAAAAATTGTATTAGTGATTAGCACATTCATCTTTTGTAATTAGATATGAATAATTTTTAAGAACATATTTATTGATGGAAAAAGAAATTGAGAATGTAGGTTACAAGAGTAAAAAGGCGAAAAGCTATGTATATTTAAGGCAATCGAAGTAACAATGGAAAAAATACATCTTTGGTCCAATTAACAGATAAATAGAAGTTGATTGGAGTTCTTTTTCTTCCAAATATAATATTACACTTAAAAAGTAATATTTCATCTGAAGAACCGTGACATGCAAAGGTATTTAGATGCCTGGGGTTCCTCCTTAATTAAATGCCCTTGAAAAGAGAAATTTATTTTTTATAACACAATACTCTTACACTTTTTCTGAAATGCAAAGGATTTTATGATCCAAAACTTCATTATTAAATTTGTGTAAAAATCATATTTCATTCTAGGTAAAATATTTTCTATTTAAAGATATTGACCAATTAATAACTTTAAGTACACGGTAAAAATATTAGCAGTGCATTTAAAGTTTCAGTGCCTTTAGTCTTCAATTAGATGCCTGGGAGCATAGGCCTTTTTGACTCCCCTTTGCACATCACTGATGAAGAGTAAAATTAAAATTAATGTGTATAGCCCACAGTAAATTACGAGCAAATATTTATGAAAGCTTAAATTAATAAAAAGAAGTAGGAAAAGAAATTTACTTGGTATTATAAGAACAGAATGAAAATAAGTAACATCAAAGACAGCAAACAAAATTTCTTGGTGTTAACAAGATAATTAAAAGTCCAAACGGATACTGAACTGATTATAAAGAGAAGAGAATTGACTTACAACATCTTGGATTATGCTTGATTTCTTTCAGCATAAAACAACAAAGAAAAGGCCCATGGTTCGAACTAACACACAACAAGGAACAAATCACTACTTTTTTTGTGAATTTTTTGTACTTTGTAGAGTCTGAGTCATGATGGTTCAGGGGTAAGAGCGTAATATAAAAGAGTGGAATATAATAAACATATTATTGTAATTATTAACATAAATAATAGATAGTATTTAACATACATACTAAGTTTGCCAAAAGATGAGGAACAGGTACAAAATGGCGAGACGTGTCTAAAAGTACTCCTCTGTAAGAAAACCTCGGAAAATCAAGAGTGAGACTTGTATTAATTGCATGCTACAAGGGAAATATTTTGATTAGTTACTAAATAAAAACACATTACAGGAAATTATAGTATGTTATTATATTATTTTTATTATAGTATTTTTACCACTCCAGGTTGAATTTCATAAACCAGTTGACTAAATGTTTCTAATCCTCGAAGAGCTCCCCAAACAGTTGTTGAATACAATATACCAGCTCCTAAGTAATCTCGGGTGTTGATTTCTATCATATCTGAATTAAAAGGCTATCGGTTAGGATTAATTTCAAAATATAATCAAAGGATAGTAAACAAAAAAAGGATCTCGCAAAATTCAAGCAAGATTTGACTTTTGTACCAAATGTGTAATAAAATTTCGCCAATGAAACGAATAAGATAGTTGAGGCAATGAACAGTTATTAAAAATGAAGATCTACATTGAAGAATAACAGATTTCATTATTGAGTCATTCCTAATTTCTCATTATGCTAATCAGAATTCACTGCCCAGCAGTGGTGTAGTTTTACTGTATGTTCGAGAGGAATTATCAGTTATCAGGGGGTTATCTCATTCTAATATATATATATATATATATATATTCGCNATTCAAGAATGATTTAAAATATTTTTGTAATAAGATTGACAGATTCTCGCTTTATACATTAAGTTTTATACTTTGTTCCGTTTTTTCCTTACATTTTAAATTCTGTTCTTTATGTGATATTTATTACTTAATGTGTTCTATTCTATTTTGTTTAAATTTTTTTTTAGTAGTCCTCACACTATTGTATTGATATATTTTGTTTTGGCTATGTTGATATAATATTAGAAAGCACTCCTTTTTGCAGTTATAAATGTGTGAGATGAGGAAGATATTATATCTTTTTTTTCCGGACTTCTATTAATATTTTTTAAAATAAATTTCTTTTTCTCTTTTTTCATTATTCTGAAATTTTTCCAAGTTTCCTCTACATTTCGAACTTATTTTATGAATTCTTGATACTTACAGCTTATTGATTTTCTTAATTATCTTCGTTTTTCCATTTTTCCTTTTTGTACATATATACATATACATATATATTCATTCATTATATACATACATATTTAATGAAAACTTTTTTATATTTACATCCTACTTACCCTACATTAGTTCATTAATTAAGTAATGTTTAATTTGGGAGGGGGTTTTGTTCATTGTAGGACCTTCACAGTTTTCTTTTTATGGTTAAAGGTTTATGGTAACAATCCCACAACCATCACATCTTTGAGGAAATCAAGCATAGATCAATAAAACTCAGTAATATTAATGAAAAATTCAGTAATATTAATGAAAAATGGTCATTGAAAAGGGTGAAACGAAAATTTTCCACAATACTATCTAAATTACTTCTGGTGTGAGTTTTGAGATACCTTGTATAACTAAACAATTTAAAAATAATGGAAGAAAGGCTTAAAGTATTGGGTGTACAAATAAGTTCCCGTTGTTCGTCACAAGATGGCTCTACCAGAAGGTTATGTAGAAATCGACTGTTGTTTTTGTAAGTTTGTTCATCTGGCAACAACATAATCTTAAAATATTAGTGATTCTGTATTAGCATTATGTAATTGCTTTCGTGCAAAAATGTCAAGTTTTGTTCCAAATTAGTGCCATTTGCGGGAACTTCTGATTTACTTCTTTAATTTGAAGAAATCTGCAGCTGAGGCAGATTGATTGCTTGGAGAAGCATATGGTGACGCTGCTTTAAGTGACAGAAGTTGTTGTGAGTGGTTTCAGAACTTTAAAAATGGTGAGTTGGATGTGGAAGATAACCAACGCAGTAGAAATTGTACTAAGACAAGGAATTGGAAGAAGATTCATCCCAAACGCAAAAAGAACTTGCTCTTACATTACAAGTGACTCAGCAATTTCACATCGTTAAAAATCTTTGGGAATGATCCAAAAACAAGGAAGTTGGGTTTCATATCAAGAGACATTGAATGTCCATTTTGCAAGAAAATTGGTTTTGCCATTTGGAAACGCCTTCAATGGGAAGTGTACCTCACCGGCCTTATTCGCCAGACCATGCCCCTTCAGATTATCCTCTATTCCGGTTGATGGCACATGGTCAGTTGAAGCAGAAATTTACATAATTTGAAGAAACAAAGGAATGATTAGATTCTTGGATATCCTTGAAAGATGAAGAATTCTTCTGACGTGGCATCTGAATGCTCCCAGAAAGATGGGAAAAAGTAGTGTCTAGTAATAGAGAATACTTTGAAAAAAAAAAAAAAAAGATAATATACCGTTTCTTCACAATAAACTGCTAATTTTTTTTTTATAGAAAATGACAGAAACTTATTTGTTCTCCCAATGAAAACCATAGGTGCTTTTGTGTTTCATTAAATTCCTTTAAGTTAAAAATAACAGTCTTGGTTAAACAAAAATTTAAGTATTTTGAATAACAGGATTGAAATAGAAATAAACATATACAAATTCTTTAAATAGAGAGTTAATTTTCTACTAACACTGTTCATCCATATTTTCATAAGGATATTTTTCACAGGATCCTGCAATTTTAATAGTCAAATAAGGTAGATCTCCGCTACTGTTTTTGATGGCAAGCTTCTGTTGCTCATTAAGTGGGAAAGTGGAAGATGAATTTTGACATCCCTGAAAAATTATATTCATATACCGAGTCATGGCATCCACAATAATATCACATTTACTTGAATCAGAAAAATAAAATTTAGTGCGATCCACAGTGAAATACGTTGATTCAGAAACATATTGTTGAGGCTGTGGCCAAGCCCGTCCAACAGATGGAACTACCTATAAAATTTAAATTAACAGTTACACTTATTAACACTGATAAAACAAATGTTACAACTGATGTTACAATTCTAACAAATCACAAAACTGGGTGCATAGCCAAATTATTCAACAAAAAATAAGCACCTTTTAAGCACTTTTCAAGCACTCAAAACATAATTTTAAGCACTTTAAAAAAAATATCATAATTGGGCAGGGTTGGAAAGTTTTTGACAATTGACGGTTTTATTTTGTTTTAACCGTCATGTCAAAAAAAATAAAAAAAANTGAAAAAAAAAAAAACTTTTGGCGTCGTTTTTGACAATTTGTCAAAAATTATGAAATTTTGAATAATGTAAAACGAATGGCGTTTTCATACGATACGGACAGACAATACACCGAAAGAGATTGGGTTTGAATTAATTGTGAAAACGTTGAATAGAACAATGTGAACTGTGTCTTTTTGCATTAATTCATAGCGAAATTCAGCATGGTAAAGGAAAATATCATTTTGAAAAAGATGATTTTATGCACTTTTTAAAAACACCCAATGAGAAAAGCACCTTTAAGGGCTTTTAAAAAACAAAAATAAGCACCTTTAAGCACTTCTTAAAAACGCTACGCACCCTGCAAAATATAACAAAACATATACAAAGGTAGAAATTGAGGAAATTTAGTTACTGATCTTCCAGATCAGTAGTTAAAATATATTACTAATTCATGCACATTTTCACTGGTCCATTTACACATTTCTAATATTTTTTCAAAAAAAAAAAAAGTTAATAAAGTGAATTTAAATTAAAAAATATCAATAAGAAAACGTGTAATGCTTATATTAGTTATACTATATACTATTTTGTGAAAAAAACACAGACGAAACACAAAATGGAAAAACCAAAATAATATACCATCTTTTTACACCAATCTTTGGTTAAAGAAACCACTGATACTTATTTTACGGTAGTCCTAGTCAAATTTGATGGTCCTTGACAATCCAAGCATTAATCCTTAATTAGGTGCTTCTCGTATATAACATTTTCTTTAAATGGAGATTTAAAATAAATGAAATAATATAATAATTTTGAATTATTGAAATGGGAGAATATAGAAATTGGTGAATATTTAAGTTACAAAGAAACATCAAAATGATGTTTTAAATATAAAACTAATATAATGTAAAATTAGACTAATTATTTTCCAAATCTAAAATTAAATTAAATTTTCTCCAAATGTTGATTTTTTAGTTGCAAATAAAAAATAATGTTTTAAATAAAAGATTCTAATTTAATAAAAAATTTTCGAAATATTATAAGAGTTTGAAGTTTAGATTTGATAACTTTGGAAAATTATTTTCCTATACTGGGACATAGTATTTTAAACAATATTACATTTACCTGCTTTTGTGTTTGAAAGAAAAATTTTAAGAAGCATATTTAGTGGCCTTAAATGTAACAATATCAGGAGAAGAAGAACTAACTCCGAACTTTACATACTATTTAAAGAACCTGACGTAGTCAAAAATATTGCAATTCAGAGAATCAAATGGGCGGGACACCTATCAATAATGGATAATAACCGCATTACAAAGAAGATCTTCTCTGCCAGACCATTAGGCACTCGAAAAAGTGGAAGACCTAGACTTAGATGGCTCGACTGCCTCGAAAGTGATTTAAATATTCGTAAAGTCACAAATTGGATGTCTATGGCCAAGTGTAGAAGAGCCTGGAGTTCAATTCTGCGGAAGGCAAGGGCCCATCCTGGGCTGTCAAGCCAATGAAGAAGAAGAAATTTACCTGTTCCATAAAAATATAATCACAAAAAAATCATGAATTTAATATAGAATATATTGAAAATTTACTTTATTTTTTTTAATACATTCCTTCTCAATAATTTCCTGATTTCAAAATATTAAATTAATAATAAGTCAATATTTTTTTAAAATCAATTCATTTTATATAATTTTTAATTATAAAATATAACCAAGATAACCGCATAAGATTTTATTTTCTCAGATGCTAATGATTATCTTAAATTAAATAATAACACACAGTTACATAAGTTAGTTACATATTGTAATTTTCTCATGTAGAGTACTAACTGACAAAACCATTGATAATTTGAAAAGGTTGTTGAATAATTTCAATTTTGTAAGAAATTTGAATTTAAATGATTCCGAATCATTAAACCAGATGTTAAATTGCATATTCTGAGTGATTTATATCACAAATACATGTACATGCTATATTTTTATACTGCTTCAAACTATTTTCTACTAATTACTAAAAATTTCACTTTAAAAAGGAAAAAGTAACTTTTTAATTGTTTTTTTCATTTTGTGAGTAAATAACATAAAAAATTAAATAATAAACATAAAATATAAATAATAAACAATTAAAATATTAACAAATTTCAAATTTTTTTTATCAGTTTTTTTTATTTTTATTCAAGTAACTTGCTTGAATTTTGCATTCAAAAGTCAAACTCTCTTATCTATAACAAATTTCACCTCCTAAGTGATAAAAACAATAAAGACAGTCCCTTATCTAATATGATATACTTTAGATAGTTACTATTTTGCAAGCTACATGTAAAATTTAAAAACTCTATTTAATGATTAAACTTTTTCTTTAAATTCTGATAACATATACCTCTTAAAACACTTATTGAGTAAGTTTTTAATAAAAGAGAAACCTGTAAGGATATACTGTAACCTTTAATAAAAAAAAATATATAAAGTAATTGTCAAGTTATGCCTTAAAAAAAGAGAGAAACAAAATCTTATTTATTAGTAGTACATAAAGAAAAGTCAATTATTTCTCTTTAAAGCTTACAATTATCATTTATGAATTCAAAATACAGTCAATTCGCTATAACTCGAAGTACGATAACTCGAATATTACTATAACTCGATTTTTTTTATGAGGTCCCGACCCTTTTATCTTCAATTTCATGTTAATTATTCTCGATTACTCGAATTTTACTCCCTTTAACTCGATTTTTTTTGATCTNTATACACTTTTATATCTTATTTTCTATCTTTATAAGTAAACATAATTTCCAATAACAAAAAGTTCTGAATGACATCAGTTTTATCTGAACACTATGTAAGAAAATTGGATCGGAAATTCTTCGCTAAAAGAAGAAAAGTGATACTCTTTATGGATAAATGCACAGCGCATAGTGATCTACCTAATTTGAAAGCAGTTTGTCCTGCCAAACACAACAGTAAAGTTGCAGCCGATGGACCAGGGTATCATAAAGTGCTTCAAACAGTCTTATCGTAAATGGCTTGTCAGAAAAATGATCTTAAATATTGTAAGCATTTAGAAGATTTGTAATTAATAAACATTAATTAAATGATCCGACAATATTTTGAAAGTCCAAAACCGAAACTAACGGTAAGTCGAACTTCCGATNAAAAAAAAAAAAAAAAAGAAAAATAAAATCTTATTTATTAGTAGCACATAAAGAAAAGTCAATTATTTCTCTTTAAAGCTTACAATTATCATTTATAAATTCAAAATATACACAAATGTCTGGAGAAATTATCATAATCACAAAAAGTTTATGGTGTTTTGCTTAGCTTCAAATAAAAAAATACCTAATGAAATGACACACCAAATGAAAAAAACACCAAAAAATAGTGTTAAAATCAATATGTACCAGAATTAAAATCACCACATCAGTAAGTCAAAGAATTTTCAAAATTATTTAAATTGTGCATGAATTTTTGTTGCATTCTACAATCATTTTTGAATAAATAACTTTAAATAAGATATACACTTTTAGAAGTTTCAAAGTTTTTTTTTTTAAACTTTAGTGAGAAGAAACAAATATTTTTGCTATTTAAAAATTGCCATAAACCTTTTGTTAATTATAAATTATTCCCCCAAACCAAAAACAAAGAATTCAGATAAGTTATGAATTCATAAATGATGAATGTTATTTTAAATTATTTAAAGAAAAAAATAATAAAACTATTAAAATTTTTTTGCCCACGATTCTAAGTGTGGGGACTTTAGGGAAAAATATAAACATGAAAGAAATAATAATAGTAACTACATTTTAAAACACCTTAAAGGTTTTAGTAAAATAAAATTACCTCTGGATGAACTATAAATCGAGCAAAACATGTCGAAAATGAGAACAGTAAAACAGCTACTCGTAACATATTGTACATTAGTCTAAAAATAAAAAAATTAAAATGTAAGATGCGAAGAGAAACTTATGATTATTATTATATTAATTTCTTTGCATATTGAAAACACATCTAAGAAAAATATTACACATTAAAATAGATATAATATAATAATTTAACATTACCTTATTTAAATATTACCAATTCTTGTGCCTTTAGTATCTAAAAGATACTAATTTATATCATTTTCAGTCGAATTAACCTTTAACAATCGCTATCACTTAAGATAACAATAAACATGTGATAGACGGCAAAATAAACAAACAAATAAAAGTGGAAGTAAAAGTTTAATTAAAATATTAATCGTTTGCACTTCTCTGGAATAAACTATTTACTGAATTTTTACTAAGAACTATATGCCGGCATTAAGCAAATAAATAAAGTAAGAAATAGACCGGTTATTTAATATTTCTCACGCAGTTTCATCGTACACTTTGATTAAAGATAAATAACAACATGACAGCTGATTTGCGCTTGCGCACTTTCATAAAGATTGTTTTTGTTCATAGGCGCGTCTGCGTGATGAAGTTCCGGCTGAAGTGGGACATTTAACTTAATCTCTGAGAAATGTGATTTATAAATTGATAATATTAATATTTTTATTATCTGACTATAATCATGGCCGGCAGATTTAGGTAAGTTATGCAATTTATAATTTGTTACGATCTTCATATCAGATATTAATGACCTGTCATAGAATAGGAAATCATAACTAATGGATCAGATAAATCAAGTAAACAAAGGTTTTTCTGGGAATACAGGAGGGGAATATTTATAAAATAAGAACAAAACTTCTTGTTCATTCACTTGATCAGAGGTTTCACTGTATTAAAAACGCAATGATTTGCTAACAAGGCTTTCTTTTTAAAAATTTTATGTAATTACTCTTTATAATAATTTATTTAATTCTTATTATCGAAATCTCGAAGAATATGTTGCATCTCTAAAAATTAAAAATATTTCTTTTACTAATAGTATTACGAAGTTTTCATATAAATTTTTAATATTGCTAGAAATTTATTTTTGAATACCGTATTCGAAAAAATAAATAAAATAATAACTAAATTCTAGTAATAAATTCTGTTTTCAACTTAAAGTGTTTAGCTCATTTAAATAGAGAATAATATAGTTAGTTTTACTAATATTTGTGTTAATTTACCGAAAATTGATTTATTTGTAAAAAACCCTGAAGTTTTCCTTGTAAATTAAATTTCTGAACATAGTATTTATAATTGTTTCTCTCTCTCTGTCTGTTTTTTTCCCCTTTTTTTTCCTAAGTTCTGGAAAAGAACAATCAGAATTAAAAGAAAATTAACATAATGTGTGATTTACTTACATTTTATCCTCACAATACTTGTAAATGAAATAAAAAATTGGGTTCCAAAAATTATTTCATGAATAAAAGTTGTATTTAATTTGAATTTAAATGTTCTTTAAAGTAAAATATTGCAATAACTATGTATATGCTAATAATGCCATTCTTGATAATATTATTATTATTTAGTTGAGTTGCAGCTAAGGTTTATGTAAATTATTTTATGTAAATATTCTGTTCGTAAAAATTAATTTATGTATTAAAATTTTCATATTTGTTTTCCAAATATTATTCTCTCTATTTTTCTTATATTCTTAAGTCTTAGTTGAAATGATTATTTTTAACATTTTAAATTTGTAGAATGCTTAGTAAAAATCTTGACCTGAAAATGATAAAATAGTATTTGTTGTGGCCTTAAATTTATTTCTGTTTTCTAAACATGTTCATGATATTTATGGTTATACTACATTTCTGTTTGAAATAATGAAATTTTATATTTTACCAGTATTTGTTGCTTAGTTTTCTTTTTTAAATGTAAATATATTTCATATTTCTTTTCTGTTCTATTGTTCAGAATGAAATATGTATCTCAAATTTCAAATTTTTTAGGAATGAATAAATAAAAAATTCTAGGTATAAAAGGGTTAAATTTCAAATTTTCTTCTAAATTTAATTTTTTTTTTTTGATTAATCTATAGCTTGAACATTTCCAAATCTCATTTCAGTTGATCAAATACAAAAAATTAAAAAGAAACAATCTTATTTAATTTCAAAATAAATAATTAAAAGTGTATATTTATTTAAAATATATATTACAAATTTTTTTTTGTATTTAAGTTACACATTATTTTATTGCATTTAACTAAGAAAATTTTTCTGTGTTCTTCTATACTTAAGAAAATTCGCATTTAACTGATTGAAAAAATAAGATAAATTTTTCTAGATTTTAATAATGTAGAAAAAGATAATGTAAATTTTCTGAGACAGCAACATCCAATTCACAATTTAAGTACCAAAATATTTTTTTTTCAATTCTGTAAAAACATGGTCTATGGCATTTCATTTACAATTTTTTTTATCACAACAATAATTTTTCCTAGAGTTTTTTACAATCAATTTAATATCATATACTTTTTATGCAAAAGATAATTAAATTTGAAATTTTCTTCTAAATTTAATTATTATTATTTTTTTAAAATTAATCTATAGCTTAAATATTTCCAAAGCTCATCTCAATTGAGCAAATACAAAAAATTAAAGGAAAAAATCGTATTTAATTTCGAAATGTATAATTAAAAGTATATTTATTTAAAATATATATTAAAGAAATTTTTTTGTATGTAAGTTAAACATAATTTTATTTCATTTACTATGTAAATTTTCTCTGTGTCATTCTAGACTTAAGAAAAATTGCATTTAACTGTTTAAAAAATCAGATAAATTTTTTTAGAATAGAATAATCTAGAAAAAAATAATGAACATTTTCTGAGACATCAACATCCAATTCGCAATTTAAGTACCAAATATTTTTTTTCAATTCAGTAGAAACATGATCTATGGCATTTCTATGCATAGTCTATGATTCCGTACTTAAGAAAATTTGTATTTAACTGTTTAAAAAAAATCAGATAGATTTTTCTAGAATAGAATAATCTAGAGAAAGATAATGAAAATTTTCTGAGACATCAACTTCCAATTCACAATTTAAGTACTGAAATATTTTTTTTCAATTCAGTAAAAGCATGATCTATGGAGTTTCATTTTTTTCCTTCATAACTTTAATTTGTCCAAGAGTTTTTTTACAATCAATTTAATATAATCTACATTTTATGTAATGTGTAATTCTAAATTGGCTTAATATTTATTTTAACTATTATATTTTTAGGCGTAATAAAAGTGGCGAATCTTGTGCTGTTGCTCCATCAGCTCCACCATTAGATTTATGTGATGATACTGAAGAATCTCAATATAATAGAGACCTACAAAGTGCAGTTTTCTTATCCAAATTAAACAGTCATATTCCAAATGTTAATGGTAAGATATGTTTTTTTTCTTTAGATCTACATTTTTTCTATCTGGGCATTTGCAGAAGTTTTTTTTAAGGGAATGTAAATACAGGATGCATTCATTAAAATAGTTTATATATCATGTCTTTATATCATCACCAACAATTTTATAACAATAACGTTGGCAAAAAAGGTATACTTTTAATAGTTTTAAATTTTAAAACAAAAAATAATGAAAACCATTCTTTATTTGAATTCTTTAAATTAATTATTATATAGAAAAAATGAGATTTAGTATTCCATAAGTTTCTTAATTTTTTTTTTAAAATTCTAATTAAAAAAACTAAACAAAAAGTAAATATATTATTAACGGAGTGTAAATAAAGAATGTATTCCTTAAAATATTTTATATATCATGTCTTCGTACTACTTTTTTCTTCTTTTTTTTTTTGATTTTTAAAAACATATTTTTATTATGCACTTTTCAAAAGCTTTAACAAATGATTTATATGGTTGCAATTAAGTTACTTTTTTATGTATCAGGGCTGCCTCTCCACAATGAAAACCTGGGAAATATAGAGAATTAAAAAATCACATAAAATAACAGGGAGAATGCAGGTAATTTTGAGTTTTTCATTACAAACTGGGAAATAAAGGGAATTTTGTTTCTTATTTTAGTCTTTTAAAAAATGGTGATAACTCAAATGGTGATTACTAAGGCCCGGATTTTGATAACATTTGCATTTTTGGACATTTTTTGTCCTTGAGAGCATTTTTTGAGATTTATAGGGCATTTTCTTTAAATTTTGGGGCGTATTTTGCATTTTAAAGCATTTTTTAAATTTTTTGTTAATTTTTTCTAATTTTTATTATTTTTTATAATTTTTTATTATTACACTGGCTTCCAAACAATGAAGAAAATCTCTAGGATATTAACAGGTGAAGCAACATCTTTTCAAATTGAAGAAGAATTGTCAGTAAGTGTGACCGTCCTTTTCAAGTACGCACCAATAACATCAGTAGACGTTGAAAGAAGCTTCTCCTGGTATAAAAATTTGCTTTCAGACAAGAGACGCTCGTTTACATTTCAAAATATTAAAAAAAAAATTAATAATCCACTGTAATTCTGATATTTAGTAATATTATGAGATGGAAGTTGTTATATTCATTTAAGTTTCTATACAAAATGAAAATGTTTTGGAGTCAATATATTTTCCTTTTTTTTTTTTTTTTAGGATATAAAACATATTTTTCAAACTTTAATGAACGTAGAACAAGTATTGCATTGCTTTATATTTTTTGAAACGACTCATAATAATTTTAAAGAGTAAAACATTGTTTTAGTTCAATATTTTTACTTCTATTTAAGTCATGTCATAAGGCATTTTTAGCGCAATTTTCGCATTTTAAGGGCATTTTTTGCACTTTTAAGGGCATTTTGTGCACTTTTTAAGGGCATTAATTGAGTTTTTTTAGGTCATCAAAATCCGGGCTCTAGTGATTACTATGGGATATTTCAGCTATACTGAACTATTTCATTTACTATGGCATTATTTAAGCATGTTCAGCTGTTCCTTTTTTTTTCTTTAAGTTTTCCCAGCAATTAAAAATAGTATACTTAGGCCAATATAACTCACACAAGAGCACAGTAATTGCGTTTCCTCCTAATATATTGTGTATAATGTGTACAGGGAAAACACAGGGAATTCTTTTTGTTCCAGACTTGAATGGCAACCCTGTGTATGTAAGTAAGCTATTAAGTAAGTTTTTTTAAAATTTTTTTTTTAGTTACCAACAATTTTTTACAAAAAAGATATACTTTTAATATCTTGAAATTTTAAAACAAAAAATAATTAAAATTGTGCTTTATTTGAATTCTTTAATTTAATTATTATATAGAAACAACAAGTTCTAGTGTTCCTTAATTTTTAAAAAAATTTTTGTTTGAAAAAATTCTAATTAAAAAAATCAATGAAGTAGAGAATATATTTATTAAAATATTTCATACATCATGTCAATATTTCCCCCCCCCCNCCCCCCTGCATTTCTGAAAGATATTTTTTATGCACTTTGCAAAAGCTGTAACAAATGATCACATTAGTTTCAATTTAGTTACTTTAATCTAAAACCGAAAATTTTTATGAAAAAAGATGTATTTTTAATAATGTCTAAATTAAAAAAAAAATTAACCAAATTTATACTTTACTTTAATTCTTTAAATTAAACATGATATAAAAATAGTAAGTTCTAACTTTTTTTTCTCCAAAATTCTAATTAAAAAAATAAGTAATAATGAATTATATATTGTAGCGATAAATTTCAAAATGTAAACATGCCCTTTATTTATGAATGAAAGTACATTTTATACCAATAATGAATATCATTTGAGTGTTATTGGAATACAAATGAAGATCCAAAGTAAAACACCTAAATAAATTAGATTGCTAACTAAAAATGATCCTAAAATCGCATTGCTTATTTTTTAAAAACAAAATTGAAATTTAGCTGTTTTATAAAAATAATTTTATGTTACTACAAAGCAAAATATAATATTTAATTTATTGGATTTCAAGGATGTACAAATGCTCCCTCTTGCTCTCTTGGTAGGCATTCATGATTAGAGTTAATGTGAACATATTGTAAAAACTGACAATAAAATGAGTTTTTTTCTTCTTCATATTTTGTACGAAAAATTTTAAGCTATATATATTTATTTATTAGCAATATTTATTTTAAGTTATACTATTACATTACTTACAAATTTAAAATGAAAAAAAAAATATTGAATCATCTTAATTTTTTAGGGAAAATAAATTTCATTTTCAAACTTATGTAATCCTAATAATTTTCTTATTTGCTAGTTAGGGCTACAAGATTATTATAATTATTTTTTTTTTTACATTACAGAATTTTTTATTTTTGTCCAAATAATTAAAAATTATAGTAGTTTAATTAAATATTTGTCTCATATTAGTCTCCTCAGATTCTATTTACATTTTTATTTAAAATACTTTGCATTGCCTATAATGTATAATATTATGTATAAAATAATATTCAAATATTTGGTATCAACCCATATTTAGTAATTTAATGTAACATCTTATCACTGGTGCTGACAGCATCTCTCATTCTGCAGTGCNTTTAGGATTTTTCTTTCTTTTTTGAAAGATGTTTACCCTAGCATCATTTTGGAAATTATTATTAGTGTATTACTTCGTTTTTTTCAAGATTATTTCCAAATATATTTTTTTTAGTTGGGTTTAACAGTAAAAAAAACGACTTTTTGTAGCGATTCAGAAAACCGGAAAAATCAGTTATCCGGAATAGCGATGGTCCCGATCGTTCCGGATAATCGATTTCCTACTGTACTTTGCATTACCTATAATGTATAATATTATGTATAGAATGATATTCAAATATTTGGTATCAACCCATATTTAGTAATTTAATGTAACATCTTATCACTGGTGCTGACAGCATCTCTCATTCTGCAGTGCTAAAAATTATGAAAAAAACGTTACTGGTCTTTCGGACCATTATGCATCAGTATGTAATGGTCAACAAACAATATCACTGGTCAACTTGAAATTTAATGTTAAGCATGTTTATACATCACTTAAAATCATTTTCCTGCTTGGTGATCCCACGGACTAGTGATTATTGTTTAATAGTGGTCCAACGAGGGATTTAATGGTCTTGGACCAGTCGACTAATTACTGATTTCAAGTGGTGTTGTGTTTCCCCTCAAGGAGTTTTCCTCCCTTTTGGAAAGTATTTCTGGCTTCCACCTGGAATATTATTCACTCTTTAATTTTTCATTTATAAAGGTTATTATTATTATTTTTAAAAATTATATTTTTCTTTTTTGAAAATTTTTTCTTTTCTTTTTTTAATAGACTTGCGAATTAAACGATTTTAAAAATGTAGGATTTAAATAAATGTTGAAAATACTAATTACGTAACAATCTCATTTATTTTTTATTTTATTAGTTATCATACATGAAGCTTACGATTTCGTATATTTTATAAATTTTTTTTTTTTTATCAACGGTTTAGTGCATAATAGAAATAGCGACGATTTTGTAGCCAAAATCAGATTAAGAACAACGCCTGATAATAGAACTTTTTTTAATTGGAAGATAATTTACCCCAAATTATCAAGAGATGTGAAATTTCGAGTTCACTGACGATGTAGACATTACACTTCTTGGAAGTTTTGCCCCTTTTATTTACAAAAAGTAAATATTGGTAGTCAATTTATAATCATATCTAATAACCCCTTGTTTTAGGGAATCGAATTTTAAAAACTTGTGGGCGAGTAATTTTTTTAAATTAAATATCTAACTACAATTGCGTGTATTATGGTCAGAAATGACGTATCGCATTTTCGATACTTTTAAGATCTTTCGAAAAATGTGATGGCAACAAGGCCGGATTTACGTATAAGCTAAATAAGCTGTAGCTTGGGGCCCCGAGATGACAAGAGCCTCCAGATCCTACTTAACCCCCTCTTTTTTTTAAAGTTTTATGCGGAGCTGGGGCTCTCAGAAGCCCAAAATGCATTTTTTTTCTTTTTTGCATTGTCGGACATAATAAATACAAATAAATGACTGGATAAAACAAAAAACTTCGTTGTCATTAGTAGGGAACATATCATCTTTCAAGCAATTTGAGTATTAATAAATTATTTATAAATAAGAAATTTTTTAGTTTCAAAGGTAAAAAAGTTTTTTTTTGCCCCGTCATTCGATCATCAGGCTATTTAATATCTGTTTCTAAGGATCTGAATTCCCTTTTATTTTACTTTAAAATTTGTTCAAATGATATATTTAATGCTTTCATGTGAAATGCAGGAGTTTTAAATAGCACTTTAAAATATCTAAAAGAAAGGACAGAAATTGTCAGTTCAAAATAAAAATAAAAATTAACTAATACTTTTGAATAAGAATTTAAATAACTACACACGTTTGTTTTGCTATCTCATTCTATTTAGCATTATTTAGAGTAGACAGTTGCGTGTGGGTGTGATGATGGCGTAATAAAAGAGGCATACAAATAAAGCAAATTTCATTTCAGTTAAAATCCTCAATATTATATTTTTAAACTCCTCGAAAATGTAGTAAAAGAGGTATACAAATTAACTGTCGCAAACAAATTAATATTAAGTACGAACGAAACAAAAATGATATCGAAATATGCTGAATCACTAATGAGAGCGGGATGAAAGACATCGAAACCTATTTGATTGAATAGTATAACTAGAAGGTGTTTCTAAAATTCTGAAATCTATCAGGCTTTAATATTTTTTTTT